>NC_133312.1:3486605-3700777 GCF_012295235.1 Primulina huaijiensis | reverse complement strand
TATATATGCATCATTTTCGATAAATAATATTAAATAAGTATTGTAACTCCCCAAGAACAGCTACATTAGTTTGGCACAAATTCTGACCACGAAAGAATAAAACGTATAGGGTGTTAATTAAGTTGCAATGAAAAAGTTCGAGTGGCAACTTGCTAGTGGTTTAGTTTTCAAAGAATCAAATGTCTCTTCTTACCAAATGACAACTTGCTAACTCATATTGTTATATATTAAATAAATTACTTCCTGATTTTACGTACATTGCACTTGGATGTGATTAATTGATTTGAGGAGAAATTTGAATGAGGATTTGAAATTGTACACATCTCCTGTGTATTTTAAATATTTCATAATTAACATTGCATTTACATAAATGAACAAAAGACGAAATTGAAATCCGCTCAACATAAATTCATCCAAAAAATGTAGAAATCTATGGTTTCAAGAAAATGAACGTTAATTTGAATGAATAAAAAAAAACTAAAATTTTGATAGGTATAAAGTATTTTGAGGACAACGCATAGAAGGAATAAAATGTATGAAATGGGCTCTAGCGATTTCTGGAAACTATGACATTAAATACAATATTCGTTCGGCCCAATAAAGTTTGTCAGGCCCACATTCACAAATTGATGACAAAGTGCATTGCGTGGAAGGTACTCTAGGACATATATATATTACAGAGGAATAGTGTACGGACTCTTAATTTGTTTTGTTGGCTCACGTACCCGACAACTGTAGATGAACGTTATTTTTTTTTTTTTTTTTATGTATGAGGAATTAATTATACGTAGGGGGTGTTCAAACTTCGGATGAAATTGAAAAAATCGAAAATCCAAACCGAAAAAACCGAACATCGAACCGAAAACCGAATTTTATAATTCAGATATAAATGTTAAAACCGAAATTTATTTGGTTCGGTTTCGGATTATATATGTAAAAATCGAACTGACCGAAAAAATCGAAATTTCATTAAATTAATAATTTTATTTTTATTATATATTTTTTGAGATGATATTAGTGAATGATGAATTATTTTGAATAATATTTAGTTGATTGTTGTTTATGTATTCATTTAGATTTTATATTTTAATGTATTACTAAGAAATCATGTAAAAAGATAACATATTATATTTTACAATATATTTATCTTATTAATTTAAATAATTATATCAAAACCGAAATAAACCGACCGAAATAACCGAACCATTTCGGTAGAAAACCGAACCGAACCGATGAAAAATGGTTCGCATATCGGATTATATATTTGTAAAACCGAAAAAAATCGAAATAAAAAACCGAAAACCGAACCGACTGATGAACATCCCTAATTACACGTACATGAAATTCTATGATCCGCCAAGTGTCATGTACGAGGATTTCGCGTGCGGAAAATTCTATGATCTACCATGTGTAATACAAATGATGGCCGTACATCTCACCCGATGTGACAAAAAAATTCCATTACATGTAAAATGATATAAGTTTTATGCTTATTTAAATGTTAATTCTTGTGAAAAGAAATTAAAGAATATGATAGGAAATTGCTTCGTCCAAATTGCGCTCCAAGTCTCCCATGACGCATACTAATGTGTGGACAGAGGACACCACTGTGCCAAATCAATACGCATGAAAACGAAAATAGAACAAAATTTGAATTTTCATTCTTTCTTTTCCCAAAAAAATTAAAAATTCTCGCGACCTTAAAAAAATGATTATTAATTTTTTTTTTCACAAATTTATTAAAAAATTATATAAGAATCACTTCTTTTTTTAATAAAAAAAAAAAAAAAAANCTTGTATAAAATGAACTATATATAGGCGCACACACAAACACAAACATATATATCAAAGTAGTTGGTGAATTACGCAAATGGCGGCGGGCAAGCTCATGCGAGCGCTTCAATATCACAGTAGTGGCGGTGGCATCGTTGGTGTGAAGGTGGTGAACTTTCTTTAGTAAATTTCTTATCATCAAATTTTCATTTAAATGCCGGCCTGAGGCTGAGTCTGAGGCTGAGAGTCATTATCTGTATGAAAAAACCGAGTCTTTGAGTTTGTTCTACCATGCATGCTATTTGCTTTGGTGAGTTAAATTTAAGTTCAATCGTTCTTACTTAAAACTACATGATAATTACTCGCTCCTACACTAATCTTTCGTCGATCCATGATTAAATATTCCGAGTGTCTCTCGCTCGTGATCATGAAAAAAATTGTAATAATTAATTAGAGAATTTTTGTTTTTATTAATTTTCTTCAGCATGTTGAAGTTCCGATTCCTTGTCCTGGTAAAGGTGAAATGCTCCTAAAAGTGGAGGCCACAAGCTTGAATCCAGTCGACGCCAACACTCATAAGCTTAAACTCTTGCTTCGTCCCTTTTTTTCTAGGAATACTTTAATCCCTGGTAATAATTTTATATTAATTCTATTTATTCTCAATCTGCATATATTTAATAATTTTCTTGACCTACAATGTTTATATGAAAAAATTGCAATTTTGGTTTGTAAATTTATTTAATCTGACTACTTTATAAATTTCAATTTTATTTTTATATCTTTTAAATTTTTTTAATTTAATCTTTTTTTTAACTAAAATACGGTTATGACATTGCATATGTCAATGTCGATCGTATATACGGTTGCTTCGGTGTTATGTCAATGCATTTCGAAGAAGTACTAAAATTGCGAAAAAAATAAAATAAAATTGAAATTTATAAAATGGAATACTTTATTTACGAAAAAAATATAGGTAGTTTCAGTAATTTGCAGCGCAAAATTCAATAAATGTGAGGGATGAAGTTAGGATGTTTGGAAAGATTCTACAAAAAGTTGATTAATTTTTAATAATTTAAAAACGATGGTATTTTTTTATGATTGTAGCCACGGATGTTGCTGGCGAGGTAGTGGAGGTTGGACCAAACGTAAGAAATTTCAAAGCTGGTGACAAGGTTGTGTCGGTGCTTGGTTTCTTTGTAAGTCTCCAACTTCTTTCTCTCTTCATTTTTCAGTAATTAGACCCTCAATTAATCACGTCCACTTAAAATCATGATTTCAAGTGATCCTTCGTCTTCCTCGACCGAATTAAATGTATGAAAATTTGATTAAATTTCTTGAATGGAGATTTTGATGGATTTATGATAAATTAAACAGGAAAAATCACGGGTTGGAAAATTGAAATGATATGAACATAGATAATTAGGCACTTTCTGCGTCGGATAATTTAATTTATACAGTCGATATATATGAATGGTTCTTTTCATTAGACGATGGAATCAAAGTTATTCTGTCCTTCCCTGAATCTTTCCAAAACAGACAGGAGGTGGCTTGGCAGAATATTGCATAGCTACGGAAATTTCAACGGTCCACAGGCCTCCTCAACTCTCCCCTGCCGAAGCCGCCGCCCTTCCTGTAGCCGGCCTCACGGCCCTACTCACCCTCACAGATAAATTCGCAGGCATCAAGCTCGACGGAACTGGCCCGAAAAAGAACATTCTAATCACCGCTGCCTCAGGTGGAGTCGGCCACTACGCCGTTCAGCTAGCAAAGCTCGGAAATACACACGTAACAGCCACATGTGGCGCTCGAAATCTCGAGTTTGTGGAAAATCTTGGGGCCGACGAAGTTCTTGACTACAAGACGCCAGAGGGGAGAGCCCTTAAAAGTCCATCGGGGAAGAAATATGACGTGGTGATACATTGCTCTCGGGTGGCTTTTCCTTGGTCGGTTTTTGAGCCGAATCTGAGTGAAAATGGAAAGGTGATTGATATTACTGCAGGGAATATTCGTGCAGTGTGGACTATTTTTGTGTTGAAAGTTACATTTTCCAAGAAGAAATTGGTGCCTTTGCTGCTGATTCCTAAGGGTGATGATTTGAAAAGACTCGTTCAACTGTCGGAAGAAGGGAAGGTTAAGACTACGCTGGATTCGGTTCATCCCTTCAGCAAAGGTGAGGTTGCTTGGAGTAAGTTGTTGGATGGGCACGCTACTGGGAAGGTAGTTGTGGAGCAGTAAACTATCTATAAAAGTATCTGTCCTTCCTCAATTGACAAAGCTTTTGAATAATTTGAAAGAGGAGATTAGATTCACTTTGTGTTCTACCTAGAAATATGAGCAAAGGATCGATCTAGTTTATAATCACAGTGAAAATTAATAGTTTCGACATAAGAAATTAAAAAATTCACTCAAATCAATATATATTACACAATGTAATTTTTATATAAAAAGTAACATTAGTCACTCAAATCAGTATATATTACACAACTTTTTTATAACAAAACTTTAAAAAAAAATGATGTTTTTGTAATGAAAAAAATTATTTTATATGGATCAGATCGCGTGAAACAAATTTAATCAAAATATTCTCACAAAAGTTTTTGCGAAGTTAATTTTTTTAAAAAAACTACTTTAAAAATAAATTGACGTGACTTAGTGATAAAAATAATTTTTATACATATGTAAAATTAGGCAATATCATTACACATTTTTATTTTACTATAAAATTTCCCAACTCTCCAATTCTCTACATTTACAAAAATGAACTGCCAAACAAAAAATATGGCTGACCTTTAACGAGGTTTTGTTTTAGCACCTTTAACAAGGTTTTCGTTAGAATTTCATAGAAATTTGCACAAGAACTCTACAATTTCTGGCAAAGGCAAATTTTTTTTAAAAATATATATATAAACAATAAACAATTAAGGCTAAAAAATTTATAGATATTTATAAACGATAAAAAAATATTTAAAAAATATATATAAACAATAAACAATTAAGGCTAAAAAATTTATAAATATTTATAAACGATAAAAAAATATTTAAATCAGACCAATCATTACTCAGTCAAATTTCTAAAAAATAAATAAATTTATCATAATAAAATAGAAAAAAAATATGGTAGCACAACAACAATAATAAGCCCAAAAATAATATTAACAACAACACTTAACTGATAGAACAGGCTATCGTTGACCTGCTCAAAATTATTTATCTATCTATATATCGGCCTAATTTCGAAATTTCCTGCTTAAACTCAGTTTCTATAGAAAAAGGCAGCACAACTTTAAATAGTTAATAATAAATATATAATCAATACCTAATTTAACCATTTCCCCGACTGAACTTAATTACAGGATGATATTATGGTAAGAGAACAAACTTTGGAACATTTTTATATTTAAACTTCTCACATTCCTCTTCAAATTTCAATTTTAAATCTCAATAGCTTGAAAATAAAAATTGCACTCGAATATTCACCTCGGTTCCGTCACATGATTTACTACCTCCGAGGGTGGAGGTATTGTGTGATATTTAAATTATTATTGTAATCTTTCGGGAAAAAAAATTAGCATCTACTCTCTTCAATCACTCACTTTAAGCATAAAAAAAAAACTCATAGTGTCATCTGAGAGGTTAACCTTTAAAAAATATAGTGGCCATTGAAACTCTGATTTGTTTGTTGTTACGATTGTTAGAATAGATATCATGAGAGTCAAATTGTGACTTGAACTTTATTGACTTTTTTGTAAAAATAATATTTATTTGAATAATATTTTATGATTTTGTTCAATTATGATATTTACTTTATTTATATACATATGCAAGTTGTATAGATAAAACCATTTAATATACAATATGTCTCATAAGATCGGCCTCTCAACGTAAGATCATAAAACTCATTAGGAAGCATACTATATATTCTAAACTGGTTTTTAGTCAATTCAACATCCTAAAATAATAATAAAGGTCGCTCAAACTTGAATATAGTATTTGTGATGTAAACGACATGTCTATTGGTAAGGGTATGAAGATGTTCATTCGTAACGATGAATGATAATTTGATGATGCACTGGACAATCTTCATTCGGAATTTTCAAGATGTTATCACTTATCGAATTAAAAAAGTATGCGATTATGATTATACATATTTAGTACTTTGACCCGAGACAATGTTATACGTACTAACATGCACTTTGATTCGTATATCGACTCTATTGAGGGTCATCAAGTGACGAGGTTTGATGTAACTTCGAAATACGTAAGAGTCAATGCATTGTAGTCGGGGATTCACCGCTCGCCTATAGCTAAAGATATCTATGTGATCTGATGAGTTAATAGTGCAAGAAATCTTTGGTCAAAGTAAGACATGTACATTTTGGAAATGTATTTCATCAGTTGCACATACCGTGTCACTATTATTACTCAAAGATACATCATATCATTATCAAATTCATTTACAACTTTCGATATGCCAATAGTTGCAGATTCGATAGGGGTATATGAGTTGAAGGGACCGTATTATACGCTAAAGATAACTTAAGGCTCTTGCATGTACTATCAATTATACATAGGACGATGCTTCTAGACACTCTTACTATAATTTGGTAGGTGCAATCAGACTTGAGTTCTGACGTTCATGATCAAGAGATTGATTAAATGAATGAATCTAATTAGGGTGAGTCCAAATAAGAACAAATGTTGTTTTGAATCACATGAAGTTGTCAAATCCATTCAAGATATAGTTTTTGCATATAAAGTCGCTATGATTTTATTTATTAACGACAACCCTTTTTCGAGGATCTTGTTATTCTTTATCCATAGTAAGTGGATCTTCCTTTATATATATAAGGTTCAACCCTATATAGAAATGCAACGTTCATTATTATCAAGCAACACATTATTTATCTAACGTTATTTTTGAGCAATCAAAGAACTACTCCTAATCCTCAAGCTCAAACGTACGAAAAGCAGCACACTCGTTATAGCAATTATCTGATCTTCTGAGATCATATTTGTGCTGCTGTTTCGTAATCTCTTCACAAACTATACATTTTACTACATCTTATTAAGAAAAATATGTAATCTGGAAAGAGTATTTTCCAGAGATTTGTTGTATTTGTTACATTGTGTTGTAGAACTAAGAGTTTCAGTAGGCTAAGGGTAATTCCAACTGAAGTGGGTGTGTACAAGAGTTGTACTGTAAAAATCAAAGTCTTTTAGTGATACCTTATGGAAACAAAAGAAGGGGAGACGTAGAAGATTTTATCTTCGAACTTCCAGAAACAACCACTGTCTACTGCTTACTGTTCTATTGTTTTCACCCCTAACTATCAGATCGTTTCCGCACTACTTATTGTGATCGGCTGGATTTTTACTCAAACAAGATAAGTTATAATCTCTAACATGATTCCAACACATTTGCAAAATCGTCGAAGAAAAGAAAAAGTTTATTAACCCTCCTCTAAACTTTAAGTCGACCCCCAACACAAATTTAAAATAATAACACTATAATTTTTAAAATCACACGAGCTTTTAACATATTTAGAACGATATTAATTCAAATTTTAAGTGTTAACTTACAAATACTAATTCAATTTTTTTTCCTTGCGAACTTAGATTTAAACCCAATCACTTAAAAAACACCTTAATTTTCTCAAGTTCGAATTTTAAACGCAAAACTTAGAAATCCAAATTCAAGAGTTAGTATCTTGTAAATTCAGATTTTAAACGCAAAAGAGAAAATTAGTTTGCAAAATGCAAATGAAGGGATCTTATTTATAGCACATGAAAAGCCATGAAAGGAAATGACACTCTTATTAATGAAATGGATATGGAGCATAAACGGATTAAAATAGAAGAAAACTGCTCTTTAATAGGCCTCAATCCTTAAGTTTTTGTTCCTGTTCCTGGCACAATACTTCCATTCCAGTTCTTGTAAAGGTTCCTGGATAACCATATGAACCAGGGCCAGTCACTAAATGCGTTCTCACAATCTTTGCCCCTCTCTCTGTAACAAACTAACTCCCATTTTGTTGCCAATTCAGGGAAGGAGATGACCAGTAGAGCGTCACATGTAACTTTTAGATAAAATTGTATTTTCGATCCCGTTAGGAAATAGAAAACTTGCTGGAGATCAATAAGGAGAACGACAATATCACTTAGGTACAACGTGCAACTGCCTTCCTAATTTATAAGTGTACACCTGTCGACCGGTACTGAAAATAGTAAACTAAAAAGGGCTATGTCAAATATTTATGATGCTGTTCACAGCTAATCAAGAACCATGTCTTCAGTACCACCAGTGGCGTCCTCCATATCAGCCCTATGCTCATCCATTGCTGTTCTCATTTCCTCCATCAAGCTTCTCTGCTCTTCCTCTATGGTGTTCTGTAGTTCATCCACCTGCAATCAAGCGGTACAGGGAACAACAATATTCAGAAAACCAAGTTCTGCATCGCAAGAGTATGATAATTATCAAAGTTTTCTTGTCATTTCTGTTCAAGTAAGGTCAGTTATCAACTAAGATGTCATGAACTAGAGCAATGCGTATGTTATATTAGTGCAGCGGCAGCATAATTGCAAGAGGAAGGAAAAAGAACACTAGAGCAATATCCTGAGGAATGCTTTATAATCCGATGGACCATATAATTTAATTTGCGACAGATAAAAATCTTCAGCCAGGATGGCTATCATTCATAACGTCTGATGAGCATCATCACATGTCACAATTTATCAGGATATAAACATAAGATTGAAACATATAAGATGTTAAAAAAATAAGAACTGCAGTGAATATTACTTCCTGATCAAAGAAAATAATTATTTCGGTCACTACGTTCTAATTAGTTTTACCCAACGAAGAAGATATATACAGTCCAGCCAAAACTAAAAGTATTAAATAATAGCCATAAATAATAAAACTAACACAGGTTCGAGTGATTTTCCAGGTATTCATTTTCTTTGGTAAACATAACTAGAATGCTGAAACCACAGATAACCATTTTGTTCTGGGATGCAAACACTCCACATTATTCACATCATGAAATACACAGCAACCAAGGGAAAAAATTGAACAAAAAAGTTACTAACCACATGCAACAGAAGCGCAAATTGCTTTCTACGAAGGCCAAGTGTCCTTGAACCAGCAGTATTCTCGGCTTCCAACATCGCTATCTCTTTCTCAAGTTCTGTTATAATTTTTTGCGTCTCCGATCTGGGCGGGTGCATAGCAATCAATTTCCTAATTGCCTCACACTCCTCTTTGTGCTGCCTCTCAATCTTGCTCTCTTCAAATTGTCTCTTCAGGTCTTCTATATCATCTCGCGCCTGTAAAATCTGTTTATTTATCTCGTCTTTTAACTCATTGAAGTTCTCCTTCTCTCTGATGTTTGCATTAATCACTGCTTTACTTTTAAGCAATGGAATTTCAAAAGTATTGAGCTCTTGCAAGAAAGCTTTGGCAAGCCTTTCACAGTCACCATAGTTGTCAACTTCTTTTTCTACCTCCAGCACAAAGGAGGTGAACTTCTTCTGCAGTTTCTTCAAAGGAGGTTCACCTCTTGTTGTTGTTGTACGGGTCAAAAGCCTGTGCTTTATAATTATATCATCTTCAAGTGGGCCGAAGGCGTAATGTGCGGCCACAGTTTCTCCCCTCCCAGGAGCCTTCCTCCCTTTCAACATTTATATATTCCGATTTCTTGGTTCTGCAGTGAAAGAAGCCTCATACACGCCACATATGATTACAGAAATACACAATACAAGAGAACATTGAGTGAGATAATTAAAAAATGCTGTATTTTGCAATTATGGGAATTCAAAAAGAGATTTCATCACTCAAAAAGCTCTTTGCTTTGGTTGAATTTCAAACACCGAGACCGACAAGCTTAATTTACATATGAACATTCTTCTTCTATCATCTTACTGCTTCGTTCAATGTTTCTTTTCTTAATTCACGAGCAGCAGGATATTTTTTTTTCTCTAATTCATGAACATCTCTCACAGACTAAATGGGATTTTTGAATTCAACTTTTCATCACAAGTCAAACTAAAACAAAGGCAAAGAAAATGGCATATTGACACTAAATCTGATAAATATATCTGAACTATCCATTAATACTTGAATCACCAGCGACATGATAAAATTCCTCATACCTGTGAGCAAACGAGAAAGGAAAAAATCGATACATGTGTAACAAAAGAAAATTACAGTCAAGAACGCAAATTTAACATTAAGATTGAAGAGAAATAAAGATGGCAGAAGATACAGGAAAAGAAATTTGAGGCGGAGAGAATCGGAGGAAGAAGAGAGAAAATGCATACCTTTCCTTTTTACAGAATCAAAGCGAAGGAGAGACNTAATAATTTCGTCAAAATTACGTAATTATATGGTCTATATCATTGTTAAAATTTAGAGCAGGTTTCATGTGAGATCGTCTCACGGATCTTAATCTGTGAGACGAGTCAACCTTACTGATATTCACAATAGAAGTAATACTCTTAGCATAAAAACTAATATTTTTTCTTTGATGATCCAAATAAGAGATCTGTCTCACAAAATACAACCCGTGAGACCGTCTCACACAAGTTTTTGCCTAAAATTTATAATTATGTACAATAACTTTAGTTTTTTTTTCAATATTTTGTCAAAAATTCCCTCGAAATTTTACAACTTTTAGGACACCTTGAGCTTCTCGAAATTCCGGAAAAAGAAAAATGAAACACAAGTCAAAACGACTTGCATAATATGACTTATCATTAAAAAAATTAATATCCGCATAGCCACATAAAATTTATGAAGTACATAAATAACTAAAAATATCTTATATTATGTTGTTGTATGATCGCAAATTGCATCTTAAAAACATAATTTCAAAAATATTTCATGATTTTAGGAACTTCGTATATCATCTAAGATTCACATCAAATAACATTAATATGAAAAAAGTCAAAATTGAATCTAATATATTGACAACAATCGATCTCTTACGTTCCATCTTCGTTTCTCGTTTTCAATAAACCTAATAACCAAGATTTAAGAGCCTCCAAATTTGAATAATGCTAAAATACAATCAATACATCGTACAACGATATTTACCATAATTATATCGTGAAATTTTGTTATTATATCCTACGATTTTGTTATTATAACATGAGATTTTGTATTCAATATATAATGAAATTTAATAAATAAAATTTTTATATTGATTTTTTTACGTAAGAATGATTGTACAATTTTCGTTGTACTTAGTAGCATTATCTCCAAATTTAAACCAATAAAAGTTCTAGTTGATGCGGTGAAGGAGTTTCGGTCCTTCCATCAAGCCTCGGATCTAAACTGTGGCAAAGCACTAGACCATAATCTTGGCCGTTAATTTTTATGCTGCAAGTATTTTCAAAGAGAAAACTCAATGTGACGTCTCGAGTGTTTCTCGTCGTTTGATGTAAGCAAGAAACGGCATTGCTTGTACACATCGCTGCGGAGTTACAAGGCGTTTCAGAGTCTCAGAAGTCAAATCAATCGGGGTGGTTGGGGGTCATTTTGTTGAATCTTTGAGCACTTAATTCTTGAGTTACAGATTCCATGCTCGGTCTATCCTCAGGAAGCTCATTGGTGCAGTGCAATGCAATATTCGTCAACTGAGCAGCGTCATGTTCTGAGAACTCTCCCTTGAGATTGGAGTCGACAAAATCCTCAAATTTGCCAGATTCAGCTGCCATTCTGGTGGAACTCGATAGCTTCCGTTTACCACTAAGTACTTGAAGGATGATAACCCCAAACGCATAAACGTCGCTTTTCTCTGTGAATCGCCCAGTGGTGATGTATTCGGGCGCCATGTAACCCAATGCAGCACTGACTTTGATGGCCGAGAAAACCACATCATCAGCGAGAAGCTTTAGAAGACCGGAATCAAGAATCAATGGATTCATCTGTCGGTCTATGATAACTTTTTCGACCGATATATTTTGATGAACGGTAGGAGGTTTGTTAGTTTCGTTTCTGTGCAGATACTCAATACCTGTGAGAAAAATTAATAATTTGTGAGAGATGTTACAAACTACATCAACCAAATAAATGTCTTAAATTTGTATATAATTCTGAATTTGAGAGATTAAATTGGGACCAAGGTTAGACTTTTAGAGAGTGGTGCTAAATGCTATTCTTCATTGTGGACCAAGGAATTGCTGGACTATAAATGAGCCAGTTGTGGCAACTACTTAAGATACAGTCAAGAGATACAAACATAAATTTAAAAAAAAAAAAAAAAAGAGATACAAACATACAATAAATGCTCCTCACCAGTGTAATCAGATCTCTTATTTTAAATAATGATCTACTGTTTTATATATGTAGATAAATGAAACACGTATTCAAGGTACAAGTTTAACCAAGAAGCATGATCGATATAGTAAAAATGTGAACAAACCTTTAGCAATTCCATTGATGATCTGAACCCTTGTAGGCCAATCAAGAATGTCAGTGTGACCATGTTCAGAATCAAGATACCGAGACAAAATGCCGTTCGAAACATAATCATATATCAAGAAACACTCACCCCTGCCCTTTGAGCAACAAAATCCCTTCAATTTCACCAGATTTTCATGTTTCAAAGAATTCAACAAGCTCAATCCCTTCATGAATCCATTTTCTTCTGTCTTGTAGCTTGTTTTACTAACACTTTTAATCGCCACCATTGATCCATCTTTCAAAATCCCTTTATAAACAGCCGAAAACTTGCTTTTGCCCAATACATTAAACTCGGAGAAATGTTGAGTAGCTGATTCAACATCTTCTAAATTAAACTTATACCCCTGAATAAACTCTTGACACATACCATTACAATCACGTGGCTCGAGAGAAATGAGAGGAGAGGGGCTTCTCTCGCAAAAACCTGTCCCCTGGTTAGTACTGATACTATCATTGTAGGTATCCGATCTATCCCCAACTTTTTGTTTGCCACGGCGATACCAAATTATCCAAACAAATGCCACAACCATTAACATGACAATAAATGTGATAACTCCGAAAACAATACCTATTTGTAGCAACTTCGATGATGATTTCGAGCAACGTGTTTGATTACAAGATAAGGGAATAATAGCTGCTTGAGGTACGCTTTCTGTGGCTGTTTTATTCGGAACCGGTACGAAGGGGTCTATTTGGTTGATGTTCGTATTGTCCCAAGAACTGCAAGCTCTCAATGAAGAAAAACCCGCACCGCATAAACCGGGATTGTTCTCAAAATGGAATCCTTCGTTTAACCTCCTCAAGGCTTCATCGCGGATAAAAGAAAGATCAAAATGACAAAAGAACATCAGATTTATTCGATAAATTTGACAAAATATAACCTAAATTCTAACATAAAATAAATTCATGAAGATCAACTCACAAAGTGGGACAAATCCAGAAAGCGTGTTGTTTTGTACATCAAGAACCTCCAATTCAGGAAGATTGGCTAATCCAACAGGAATTGGACCTGAGAGCTTATTGGAATTCAAGTATACTCTTTTTAACATTCCCAAATTCCCCAAGCTGGCAGGAATCTGCCCAGATAATTTATTTCTTTCCAGTGCAAGAACATTTAGTTTTTTTAAGAATCCCATCTCTGTAGGGATGATCCCCATCAACTGGTTACAACAAAGCTGCAGCACTGCAAATTTTACAATTATTACAGTCAATTATACACGATGACAGTTTTTTGGGTTTAAATTTTCTGAAAAGAATACTTGTCATGCATCAGTTAATAAATTATTTGGTGCCTAATTCAAAGATTTCTAGATATATGAACCAATTAAAGCCATTCTTTTCACACACAGAGATACAAAGAAGAAAAAGAAGAAGTTGCCACTTCCAAACCATTTCTTTTTAGTAGAAATTCGAACTTAACCTTTTCAAATCAAATCAATATTTTCCAACTATCATAAAAATTTAAACTTTTTGTACCCCGATTCTACCCAAATATTGAAAGAAAGAAAATTTGAGTAATTAGACAACTATTTATTCAAAATTACGCGAACCTTGAAGACTAGCCATACTTCCAATTTCAGACGGTGTAGTTCCAGAAAAATTATTAACATTGAGATAAAGATCGGTCAACTCAGTAAGATTAGCAATCTCCTTTGGTATCTCCCCCGTCAAATAATTGTAATGCAAGTACAGACCCGACAAGCATTTGAGCTCAGCCACTGCCGGCGGCAGTGTCCCGGCGAGCCCTTTTCCTTGCAGAGAAAGATTTGCCACCTTCCGGTGTTCGTTACATGCAACTCCCTCAAACGCGCCTGCGCAGGGATCGCCGTCGCTGGTCCACGATGATAAGTACTTGTTCTCTGGGTCTAAAGAGGTCTTTATCTCCATTAATACTCTCAACTCCGCATTTCCTCGAATGGGATCAATTGTCAAGGAAAAACATGTGAAAATGAAGAGAAGGGGACTCACAATCGAATAACTTGATGAGCGAGTCTTCATTTTCTGGTTGAAATCAGAGGGCTTTCTTGCTTTGATTCATTCAAGACTGTTTTTTCATAGTATTGAAAATGGAGAAGTTTGGAATTTGGATTTGGGTTTGGAAAATGATGTGAGCGAATTCAATGCAAATGTTGTTGTTGAGCTGAGGAGAAGAAGACATAATGGTGCGAGTTAGGCGACAAGAGTGGGAAAAGGTTGTCAGATTGTACGACTTTGGTGCGTATATACTACACATGCATGCATATTAGGAGTAAATATATGTTAAGATATCTATTCTTAATTTTTGTATATTATAAGATAATTGATAGATCATTTCATGTAAAAATAAAAATATAGAATTTATTAATATTTTTTTATTTTATAATGAGAAAATATATGTTACATCGGAAGATCTACTTCAGATTTTTATTTTGTATGAGATGATCGGTCACATGAAAATACAAAATGCAGATTTCATCAATATTTTTTTATTTTATAATGAGATAACCGGCCGATCAAATAAAAACACACAGAAAATAGAATTCACAATATAATATAAACTCACCCGCATATAGCCACTTATCTTATACAAAAAATAGAATTCACAATATAGTAGACTCATTCGCATACATAAAAACTCTTGTGAGACGGTCTCTTATTTGGGTCATCCATGAAAAAGTATTACTTTTTATGCTATGAGTATTACTTTTTATTGTGAATATCGGTAGGATTGACCCGTCTCACAGATAAAAATTCATGAAATCTTCTAACATGAGACTTACTCCGTCTGCATATTAAGAATTCTGAGAACCCATTCGATTTTTTTCTTTACCATTATTTCTTTAAGCTTTTAATGCTCCAATACAGAAATATCTCGCTCCAGTATATTGTTAGATAATACCATCATCGCAAAAAGTTTTCCATGTGTTTATAATATAATATATCTAATATTATATGCTACATATAAATAACATAATTAGTTTAGTTATAATCTATTACATATATATATAAGATTTTTTCAAGTATTTGATTTATGAGTAGGTCTCTTGTGAGACGGTCTCACGAATCTTTATTTGTGATACGGATCAACTCTATCGATATTTACAATAAAAAGTAATACTCTTAGGCATAGTTTGGTACAAGTGATAAGGAGAAGATTGATAAATAATCCTCCTTATCCCACGTTTGGTATCATTTTAAAAAGCCCATGATATTATCATAGGCCTTGATAAATAATTTTTTAGAAGGATAAAATGTCCCTTCTATTAGGTGTGATAATTTTAATTTAATGATAAAAAACACCACAAATGACTTAATTGTCCTCAATATATAAAAATCATATATATGATCAAATTCTAAATTAGTATCACTAGATGATAATTATATAAATGATTTTTATAAATCTATGCTAATAGGTAGAAATTAAAATCAAATAAATATTTTTATTTATTTTTATATAAATGAACTCGAAATAATTATATAAATGATTTTTATAAATCTCAATAAAATTATTAGTATCACTCGATTAACCTTAAAAATTGATATTTGACTTGACTCACAAAATCAAGGGCTCAATTATCATATTATTTAATATATAAAATTAGGTAAAAATAAATAAATCATGCAAACACTGTCGGCGCATGAACAGATAAGAAATATGAACTCTAGCAACAACTTTAAAATTATAAAATTTATTATAATAAGGTTAATTTTGTCATTACAATCTAATATACAAAGTTAATCACTCTTATTAAAATCATACCAAACATTAAATATAATATCATAAATCTTATTTATTCTTAACTTATCTTTATATTATATATCACATGTTTATCTTATCATGTGTACCAAACTATGTCTTAGCATAAAAAGTAATAACTTTTCATGGATGATTCAAATAAGAGATCTGTCTCATAAAATACGACCCGTAAGACCGTCTCACACAAGTTTTTGTCTTGATTTAATTATGATTTTTTTTATATAAATAAGTTTATTTATCATATCTATGTCAATTTATTAGTTAAGAAAAATATGAAAAAAATTTGATGATAAAGACTTAGAATTACTAATATGCACGATCAAAAAAAAGAATTACTAATATGCTAAACTCGTATATGTATAGTGTAGATACCAGTATGACGTGGTACATGCGATTGTGTTATCCATATAAAAATGGAGAAGAAATTGGGTTTTATTATTATTTTAAAATTTAAGTTATGGGAAGAGATTTGTCAAATATAATATAAAGTTGAGTGGCTAAAGTATATTTTTGTAATTTTTACCTAAAAGTTAGTTTTTATAAAGGATTTTAATTTTAATTATATATATTCTTGAAAGGTAATTAAAAATCATATTTTTATAATTAATTGTCCGACCTTGCTAAAGTTTTAATTGTATTTAAAAAAAGTATACTTATTTTAATTTAATTTTGTATCATTAATATTAACTAATATATCATAAATAGGATTTAAAATTGTACTCCTGTAAATAATTTGGAATAATAAAAAAATTAAAGTCGCTCCGACGGAATATATGATTAAGGCGCCGCTTGGTTTGTGGTATGAGATAAAGAAAGGATGAGCAATAAGAGAGATAAGAAAATGAAAAATGAAGATAAATAGTACATCATGATAGATAATATGATGTTTGATATGATTTTAAAATTATAGATTAATTTTTTAAATTATGTTGTAATGATCAAAATATCTTCATCATATAATATTTAACATTATATTTTTTAAAATAATTTGATTATTAATTAAATATTTATAAAAGTACTTAATTAAAATTTAATTAATTTAAAAAATTATAATTATTATATTAATATTAAAATAAATATAAATTACCCAAACACATTAAATTAAATTTCATCAATAATTTACAAATTTCTGCATTTGACTCCACTTAGCGAAATTTTCATTAATTTCGTATATTGTTATAAAATGACCAAGATATTCGTACCTTAAAAAATAATTGTGTCATAATAAAATAAAAATAAAATTAATTAATAATAAAAATAATAAGAATTCAATTATTATATCACTGTTAATGATATTAATATTAATAATTTATTTCTTTGATGAGTATTTTTAGTGATAAATTAATATTAAATATTAATATTAATAATAACGTTGATATTCATATTAATATTATATTTCATAATGTTTAGTATGATTTATATTTCACAATGCCATATTATCTCATTGTTAACGATATTATTCCTATAATGAATAATTGAATTCAAATTGTTTCTTATTATTCTTATATTCAATATTATTATTATTATTATTTAAATCTTGTTATTTATTATTATTCTTATATTTAATAAAAATATTATAATTATTCTTGTATTTATCATTTCTTATTATTTTATTATTTTAATTAATTATTAATTTGTTTCTTCTTATTTGATATTATTCATATCATTAATTAATATTATTACCATCGTTAATTTATATCTTTTATTTATTATTTTTCTGTATAATAATTTATTTGAAAATAACTAAAATTGTAAGTAATAATATAATTAAAATTATTATATTGATAAATATTTAAATATTTAGAAAAATAATTTATTAAAATTAATTTTATTCAAATAAATAATAAAAATAAATTGGAATTTATAAATAAGTTTTTTTTTTTGGTTAAGAGAAAAACAGATCTTTCTTTTGGAAGGAATATGGTATTTTTTATTTTTAAATTTGAGGTGATAAAAGTCAATCTTTAAGTGATAATAATTTATCACACTAACGAAAAGTGACAAATCATCCTGAAATTAATGTGAACAGTTCGGGCCGAGTGGCTCATCCCACTTTTGTTAAAAATCAAACAAACATAGGATTGATTTGGATTATTAAATAATCAATTGTTTGTTTCACAAACCAAACATAAGTTGTATCCAATAATATTTCAAGTTTTATTTGACAAAAAAATAAAAAATTATTGCATGCACATACATATATGTAAGAATGTAATCAATTATTTTTCTTTTATGATACGGTGAAATTTTAGTTATTCATATATGTGAGAATGTAATCAATTATTTTTCTTTTATGATACGGTGAAATTTTAGTTATTGAATCATTATCATATTATGTCACATATCTGTATGATACAATAATGTTGAAATATGAAGAAAAATATCCTTGATAAAAATAGATGAACTTTGTGTCTACTAGGTCAAATTCATTAACACTAGTTGTTTATCGGATTCGTCTACCGTCGTATTGAATTTTTTGTTGCATCAGCTTCCAACCACTTAATAGTTGATTAACTTAATTAATATAGCTTACTCATTTGATTAATATTTTTTAAAACTAATTATATCGGTCCATTGTCCATATAAACTGTTATACGTCACCCTCGAATCATTATCTTCAAGATTGATGCTTTTTTTATATATATATATTTATATTCCATTTCTATGATAAAAAATTAATTAAATAGGTCTTTTTAATATTTTTGGAGAGAAAAAAATTATATGTGATTTCATTATTTCATAATTTAAAATTTCAGCACGTTGTTTTTTTCATTAAAAAACGTGCTTTAAGAATGTTTAACACTTAATTTTGATTTGATACCTTAATTTTCATATATTTTATACGTTAATAAAATAATTTTGGGAAACATTGTGTATTTTAAGAAATAAATTCTTTTTAAGATTTTAATGATATGTGGCGAAGTTATGACTAATTAAAGAATTAGGACTTCAGTCTTCGAATCGATGCTATTCTACCAAACCTACTGACTTTGAGCACTGGTCTTGGGATCGGTGTTGCTCTATCAAACCTACGGGGCTTTGGGAGTTGGTCTTTGGGTTGGTGATGGTATTCCAAACCTGGATACTTGTATGTTCTAAATCATACTTGATAAAATTAATGCATCTTCTATTAAAGGAATTTTTAAAATGTGTTGAAGATTTATATTGATGGTTAATGGTTTACGTTTAAGGTTAAAATTTTGGGTATTTTACGAGTTTTAATTTCAGAATTTTGAAAATAAATGTGTATTTGTGGATTATTTTCATCGTGAAGAGTTTAAGAAAAAATATTTAATGCATGTATTATTTTTATTTTATGTTATTTGTTATCTCCGGAAGAACTTGTTGGACCTCTAGACTCACTATTTTCATTGACACAGGTGAGAAAGACTGAGTCGATGCGGATTGACGATGGTGAGATGTTCGTGGTGGAGAACACTTATTCGAGCCATTATAATTTTTCACATTTGCGTTTAAGTTAATGAATTTTTATTTATGAGTTGGTAATTTAAAAGTCAAAGTTTCATATTAAATTTAGATGGACAAATGATATATTGTTTCGGAAATATTTATTTGACTGCGATGAAGATGTTTGAGGTATTGATGTTTATCGTTTTTGGAGGATCGATTTTATTTTAGTAATATGTTGCTGATTTTATCTTGCAGAAATTTATTTTTTCAAATTAAAGTTTCGGCCATTTAGAAAGGAAAAAAATGACTATTTTTTTTAAAAAAATTAGGCCGTTTCACATTGATTACTATGGTTTGAATTCAAAAAATTCCCCCAATCATAAGGCTTCAACTTTATATTATATTATATATTAAAAAATATAAGTATGATGGGTTCGTGGGGCCAATTGAGGCGTCGGTATTCAAATTCAAATACATTTACGATATAAGGGATATTGGGTTTGCATACAATTCTAAATTTTAAAATTTGAAATTTTAATTCAAATATATTTATTTTTATTTAGATATAATTATGGAATATATACTGGAAAATAAAAATAGTTCAAACTTAATATTATTATTAAAGTCATCCACATGCTTTTTTTATTAAAAGCCTTTCCATGATGGTTTAATAATTAATTATCTAAAGAGGAAAATGAATAATTTCATCAGATGTTAGTCACTTTTTAAATTTTTTTAGTAACAACCATTATTTCATATTTAATTATTTTTAAGTGAAAAATTCTCAACTTGAGGTTCTATATTAAAAAAAAAAAAAAAACTAACTTGACGTTCTATATTCTTTATTGTCGTTTAGCATGCAAATTCAACGAGATGACGGTTTATCAAAATTTTTATTTGTTTTTCGTACAAAAATGTTTTTAAAAAATAAGTTCGTTGGGTGGGAAATTTGGAAAATCGAGACGATGTTTTAACTATGTACCGGTGTAATTGATTAAATTTTAATTTGGAGTGAGTCTTTTGTGATGCGATCTCATGAATTTTTATCTGTGAGACGGGTCAACCCTACCGATATTCACAATAAAAAGTAATAATCTTAGCATAAAAAGTAATATTTTTCATGGATGAACCAAATAAGAGATCCATCTCACAAAATACGACCTGTAAGACCGTCTCACACAAATTTTTGTCTTTAATAATTTGAACGTGATAAGTGAATAATATATATTCGAAAGTTTGAGACTGTGTTTCTTTTCTTTTCTCTTATTTTTTTATTGTGAAAATTAGCTAATCAGTTTTGATGATATTAACTTCTAGAGGAGTACTTATTAAAAGTGTTTAAGATCGACATAAACAAATCATTAATCAATTTTCAAATCGATCGATATTTGCCAAAAAGCAAAAGCAAAAGCAAAAGAAACAAAATTTACCAAATCTTTTCACTCCTACGTATGATCTTTCTGGAGCCAATTAAGTTCAAATTAACTATTTTACTCCACTGTTAGAAAAAAATTTAACAAGATTTTAATACTTTTCTGAACTAAATTACAGAACTTAAATTTTTTTGTTAGACTAGTTTCTTTGGAATTTTTTTTTTTTTTTTTTTTTTTTTTTTTTTTTTTTTTTTTTNTAATTTCATGGGTGCAAAAAAGTTTCACTCACAATCTCACATTATCTTTTTGGGGCCATTACAAGTCTCCGGAACAATGATTATTACTGTAAAAAAGCAGGTTTCAACTTTTGCTAATAAAAGTCATTTTACGGCATCTGAATTTTAGTGGGATATTGCTATTCCCCTCATTCTACTGCAATCAGCCATTGAACCAATTCAATGGCCTTTTCATTATATGATATACACAATTTAACTTATATATCACCTTGTAATTCAATTCAACTATGTTCAAAAAATTATTAATCACATTATTCATTTTTTATCATCTAAATTCTTTTCTTTTGATAAAATTTTGCATAAAAGTTTTGTCTTTCTAAAATATTGAATTTCTTAAACTCTAGATTTGATTTTTAATATTTAAAATAATATGTTTCCTAAATAAAAATTATTTTTCTTAACTTGTAGGAATCTATTCAAAGAATCCAATCAAAATCAATACAATATACATATTGAAGAATAATTGTTGTACCAGAAAAAAGCAAAGAGAGCGAGATACAAATAACAAAGAGAGAATTTTCTGAAGAACTAGCAAAGAAGAAGTATTATTGTTTCACTGTGTTGTCATGACGTGTTGGAGACATTTGAAAACAACACTCATACAAAGTGTTGATTGAAAATTGTTTTGTTGCTTCGAATTTCGGCCAATCATATTTGCATTCTAGTATTTATGATTATTTTTTTTATTGATATTTTAGGATGCAATTTACTTTTTTGACTTGTTAAGGAATATAGTTTTTCGTTTTTTCACGAGTATTTATTTTATAATCTAGATTCATTTCTAGTGATTATTTTGCCCTGAGATGTCACACAAACGTATTAGTTTTTTCATAATTTTCTCTGTATTACTTTTATTTAAAATTATTTATTTATGTGTTATATTATTCCGTTGCAAATTGTCACAAGATGTTATAATATCCAACACAATATTTATATCTGATACACGTAATCCTACCATTATGTTATACAAATTACTTTCACCTGATATGAGAGCCAACTTTTTACGTTACTAAGTAAGATTCTATTTATTTTTGTTTAACATGTTAAATTTAATGTACGTGTCACTTGCCAACGCTGCACTACGACCGCCTGTCTTGGATGCATCCAACTACGCTCTTTGGAAAGTCACTTGCCAACGCTACACTACGACAACGAGTTGTCAATAATTGGACTCCACCAAAAAGAGTTGATGAAGATGGTGACAGTCTGATCAAACAAGAAAGAGAATGGACGACTAATGAAGTCCAAATTTCGAACTACAATTCAAAGGCATTAAATGTCATCTTCACATCAATTTATATGAACATGTTATTTTGATTACCAACTGTATTTCTGCTAAGGATGCATGAGAAATCCTTCAAAAATATTTTGAAGGATCAAAAAGTGTACGAAGAACTAATTTAAGAATGCTAACATCTAAATTGATAAAGCAAGAGATACAACTTAGCTTGCACCAGATGAAATGATCAATTCCTTTCATACTTTCGAGATGAACATGGACTTAGAAAAGAAGGGAAAATATAAGACTATTACTTACCAAGTTTCTTATAATTCCTACAACGATCTTCTTCAATTGTCACAAGAAATCAATGAGTCGGAACTCTGTGAAGACTTCATCTCATTAGTTACAAAGAAGTTTGGAAATTGTTTGAAAAAGATTGGAGACAAAAGATATCTGGACAAAAATCTAAGTTCTCAAGTCTAACTGCTCCTGGAAAATATCAAAGGTATTCGTCCACCAAAGGACAATTTCGACAGAAGAATGAAGGTAAGAATCAATTTGATCATAAGAGGTTTGATTTTGTGCAGTGTAGAGAGTATACTGATTTCGGAAATTATACGAATGAATATGCGTATGGGGATTCGCAAAAATTAAAGACCGAATGTTTCCCCAAGCGATGGAGAAACAGATGAAGAGCAAGAATCTATTAAAGAAGAAATTCACACTTCGCCAACTACACTCTTGGAAGAAAGATGCTGGTTCCAAGTTAATCCACTAGGTGTTGCCTCTGGTATTGCAACACCTGGCCAAAACATCACTAAAAGATCAGTTTGCTTCAATTCTACAACTTTTAGAAATTCAAGTGATCAAGAAGATGTGGAAGTAAATGACAAAGCGTACATAAATTGTATGTGAAGTTGCAAGCTGACTGGATCAAGAAAAATAAATTGAACACAACTCTCTCGAAGGAAAATATGAGCTAAAGTGTGTTGTGGCCAAACTCGAGATAATTCTAAGCAAGAATGATTTTGAATTGTACAATATCAAGGGCGAACTTGAAACAACAACTCAAACTCATGCTAAATTTAACACAAGCACGATCAAGTTTGATTCTACAATGATGATGGGAAAGGATGATAAGATTGGTCTAGGTTTCAACAACAATGTATTTGAAGTTGGAGAATAAGTTGGAGAATCATCAAAACCAAGTGTATCTGTAAGAGAAAATAGTAACACACTGATAAGTGCATTTTGTGCACTTAAATTATCCATGTAATTCATATAGATTGTTAGTCTTTTTGGGCAGAATTATGCGTTTTTGATATTTTTGGTGTGATTGCAGGAAGCTAGGTAAGGCTACGACATAGACGTGAAAAGGAACGAAAATGGCGTTGAGAAGAAGAAGTGTGAGGAAGCCCCAACACTGAAAGCAGTGAGACCCGCGCATATGCGCGAGTCAGAGGCGCGCATATGCGCGCGAGACACAAGGCAAAACCAAAGAGCCTCACGCATATGCGCTGGATAAGGCGCGCATATGAGAAACTCTTGACGCTCAACCAGAAGACTTCGCGCATATGCACGGAGCTAGTGCGCGCAAGAGGGATCCTGGATGCACCAACAGGAAGATGCGCGCATATGAGCGGATGAAGGGCACGCATATGCGCGCGACGTGATGTCCAAGATTTTTTAGGTTTCGACATGGGCTTTAAAAAGGGGGAGGAGAATTACTTCAGGGCGTGCTGATACAGCAGACATCAGAACAAAGAAGGGGCGAAAAAGCTAGAGCCAACGGAGACGGAACGCGAAGAACGGAGATAGAAGACGCTGAATCCGGACACGTTTCATCTCTCCTCAACACGTTTCAATTCAGTTATTTACTTTTACGTTTTAATGATTACAAACAGGTTTTGTTGTGATTTAGATGTGAGTATGAACTAATTTTATTTTCTAGAGATTGACGTAGTCGAGGTCGAACCTATGTTATTGACGTATTGAATTTTCATTGAATTAATTCATCGTGTTTATTTGTGATTTCTTGTCTTTAATGCTTTTGGATTACTGGCCATAATTCGACTGATCTAATAATTGAGATCTAACACTCGAGAGAGAGGATTTAAATTAGGACATGGGAAATCGCATCGTCAAATGTTTATAACGTGCAAAAGACGTATAACTTTGGCGAATCCATGAAAAGAACCTTGTTTACATTTATTAGGTGTTACATGATTTTGAATAGAAATATTAAAATCAGTAATAGATAATACAGTTCTATTTATCACCTGAAAAAGAGAATAGAAAATATTGTGAGTTCTTGGTTAATAAACGTGGTGCAAATTAAAAACATGTTAGACGATTTTAATTTAGCATAGGAGTGACTCGACGAAATCATATATCTAGATGGCTTTACTCACTGAATCTCGACTGTGTGCATAAGATTTACATAATTCGCTATTTTATCTGAATTGATTATAAACCAACTCTTTGATTCTTTTAAATAAAGTTTAACTATGTCAATCATGGTACTTAATATACAATTTTAAATAACTACTCCTCGTGGGATCGATATCTGTACTCAAACCAGTACTAAAACTTGACACCATACACTCGCGGTAGTGAAAACACGCAACACACACCAAGTGCACCTACAGTCACTCCAACGAACAAGATTTTCCCATCAAAGAAGCAAGTTCCCACTCAAAAGCAGAAACAAAAGAGACCAAACTTTGTTTGTCATTATTGTCTCAAACCTGGTCATATCAAACAGTGTTGTTTCAAGATGAGAGAATACTAAATGTACCGAGAAGCTACTCGGATGTTGCCCAAAGTGTCTCATAACATCTACCATAATACCTCCAATAAACGAACTTCAACGAAGAAAATTTGGATACCTATGACTAAAATTAATTGTGATGTTATTTCTACATGTCTGAGAAACATTACCAATATGTCATCTAAAGTTTAAAATATGAGCTTTTGATTCCCAAAATCCTACAACATTATATAACATCCAAATTATTATATTTTTCAAATCACTCCTAAACAGTTACTGGATTATAACATAATTTTATTATAGACCATATTAATCTTGCATATTATATTATAAATTAATAATTTTTAGATTTGTTCAATATATATCTAGCTATGAAAAAGAGGTTTTTGCATGAAAATAAATTTTTTAGGGAATAAAAAGCAGCTAGCGGAATAGTTTTGTGGTTAAAAAATCTGATTGTGGACTTTTGACACATAAATTATTTTATCAAATTTTTCTATAATTTTCTCTAAATATTTTTAGACAGATACCAACTTTTTTTTTTGGGGATAGATTACAATTTTCGGAAGCATGGGAGAGTTTCATGGGTGTGTTTTTTGATATTTTTGTTAAAATTCTTTCATATGTAGTTTTTTTGATAACGCCATTCAATAGCAGCATTTAAAATTCGAATTTGTTTATGGAAGTGTTATTTCCAAAAGATGTTAATTAAAATTCACCTCAAATTTATATCCCCTATTTGCCAAAACTACCCCTAATTATGAATTTCTTAATATATAAAATTTTGATTGATCCCCACGTGTGTATTTGTGCATAAACTAGTACTAATCTTATATTCAAAATCTATAAATATTTTTATCAAATAATAAATAAAAATATATTTAAGTTCAAATTTTTAATATATTTTTATATTTCATCTCGAGTATTGTAGGAGTTAAGTGTACAAAATTTTGCTTAAATAAAAAATTAAATATAACTATGGATACTTTTGAATTTGTTATCTCGTTACCTTGATTATTATTTTGAAAAAGAAACATGCTTTAATTTAAATCATTATATTTTTGCAAAGTTGAACAAAAAAATATAAGTTCTGAGAATAATGATCTTTTATTCATAGTTTGATTATATTGATTTCTTAAATAATTATTCATGCTGATATAGATTGACGTAAATTATTTAAAATAACGTATTATCAATATATGAAAAATTCATTTAAATTTGATATTTTTCAATGACATAAAAATAAAATATTCTTTGTATTAAGATAATATAGTAACATTGACAATAATTCACTATTTAAAAACATTTATTTTTTAGTTTGAAGAATAGTTTTCTAAGGAAAATATTTATTACTTTATTAGGTATTTTTTATATATAAAAGTTTTATTTATAATTTATGTTAAACGTTAATTTTTTTCAATGTAAGATAAGAAAGGAAAGTGTAAAAATTAAAAAATATAAACTATATTTTTAAAATCTAATAAGGAAGATATGAGGATAGTTTGTCAATGATAAAAAAAAATTTTGAAATGAAATGTCGAATCTCAAATGTTCTAAATTTTCGACAGTTCTTAAAAATTCATGTTTCGTATTTTTTTAATAAAAAAACAAGTAAAGCCGCCAAAAGTAATTGCTTAACTATATTCGACTTGTATGTTCGTGAGCCTGTTTGCGATCTAGTATTTTGAAATTCAAGTTCTTGAAATGCTATAAAATAAGAAACGTACTACTTAAATTCTCATTTCTTAATTAAATTTTTGGCTAAAAATGCTCGACGAGCTCTAAAACGAATTTTTTTAGTGAGCTCGAAAACGAGTCGATGTCGATGGCTTGTTAAACATAATAAATGAGCTATTAACGAACCGAACTCGAGCTATCACCGAGCTTAATAATATTCAAACGAGACAAGCTCGAACCTAACGATAAAAATTTAAACCGAGCTCGAGCCTTTATATATCTTAAACGAGCCAAACTCTAACTTGATAGAGTTCGGCTCGGCTCGACTTAGCTCGTAGACATCCCTATTTGATGGCTTTGCATGCAAAAAATAAGATCGCATTTATTGAGGGAACATGCAAGAGGCCAACAGCATGGAGTAATTCATTAAATCAATGGGAAAGATGTAATGTTTTAGTATTATCCTGGATTATGAATGCTGTGTCCAGAGAAATACTTGTAGGAACGGTATATTCTACATATGCTTAAGTCGTATGGGCTGATCTAAAAGAGAAATTTGACATGTTCAAGGAATAGTATATTCTACACATGGATCCTAGATACAAGTGCTAATGAGCATATGATTGGAAGTTTTTCATTGATGTAAGATTTCAAGTCCTTAGCGAATTACACTAATTCAGTAAGGTTGCCAAATGGCAGCAAGACATACATTAGCAAGTTAGACACAATAGCTTTATCCCATTCAGTTAGCCTGAACAGTATGTTATACATTCCTAATTTCCAATTCAATCTTTTATCCATATCCAAGTTTACTATCACAATTGCTTTGTTATCTTTTACCCACATTTCTGCTTGTTTAGGACCTTATGAGTGTGAGAAAAATGTGGCCTTTATCATTTTGATCCAAAGTTTCTTCAGAAATCAGAATCTTTCTTTACTACCTCGTTTTAACACTTACTAAGTCAGAGAGTTGTTTGTTCTTGTTCTCATGTCAGTATTAATATTTGTCATACCGTCTAGGTCATATATTGGTGGCTAGAATACATTTACTACCTTTCTTGTTTAAAACTGTTTCACTGTCGCATTGTTCCATCTGTCCATTATCAAAGCAGACTAGATTGAATTTTCCTCAAACTAGTTCCACCAAATCTTCGTGGTCGATCATTCAAGCCAGCGTGGTGGTAGGTAAAGTTCTTTTCATATAAAACTCTTATTAGAGGAATGATTTGGATGCAATAATATCCCGGATCTCATTCTTGTATTTATGTAAATAAATCATGTTAGAATCAATTTTTCTCTTATGCAAATCAATTAGGATTAATAGCTTAAATTCTTTTTAATAATATATATACATTCTTGTAAGTCTCGGTAGTGATATACATTATTTACTTCCAACCATAGATTCTATCACCTATCCTTTTAATTTCTTTCATGGTATCAGAGCATCATTGGTTCTGAGAAATTATTCTCGCTGCAATGGGAGATGAAGGGAAGAAATCGGAGACTGGAACAAACCAATCGGATCCGCTAATCTTACAACAATCCGATCATCCCGGTTTGGTTCTTGTCTCCAAATTACTCGATGGGAATAACTACGGGCAGTGGAGTCGTGCAATGCGCATAGCCTTAAGTGCTAAAAACAAAATCGGAATCATCAATGGGACAATCAAAGCACCGGAGGCTGAAGACGACAAGTTTCCGGCATTTGAACGTTGCAATCATATGGTATTATCGTGGATCCTCAATGCCGTTCATCCCGATATTGCCGAAAGCATCATTTATGCTGAATCTGCACTTGATGTTTGGAATGATTTATATGACAGATTCTCACAAGGAAATGATGCTCGTGTCTTTGAGATTCGCCGCGAAATCGTGGAACACCGACAAGGACACCAATCTGTATCAATTTACTACACCAAACTGAAGGCTCTATGGGATGAGTTGGGCTCCTATCATGATCCAATTGCTTGCCATTGCGGAGGTGTCAAAGGACTTCTCGAAAGAGAAGAGAAAGAAAAAGTCATGCAATTTCTCATGGGATTAAATGATTCTTTTTCCACCATCCGTGGTTCAATACTTTTG
Source organism: Primulina huaijiensis (assembly GCF_012295235.1). Classification (NCBI taxonomy): domain Eukaryota; kingdom Viridiplantae; phylum Streptophyta; class Magnoliopsida; order Lamiales; family Gesneriaceae; genus Primulina; species Primulina huaijiensis. The sequence continues at coordinate 3,671,972 of NC_133312.1, read as the reverse complement.
ATGAATCCTCTACCTGACACCCGCAAAGTTCATGCCCTTATATTGCAGCACGAGAAACAAAACGAAATTGTTGCCAACCGAGATACTACTGGATATAATGCAAATTTTGCTCAACAAAAGATGCAAATTCATGGTCGGCAAGTAAAAGAAACTGAGTCTTATCGATCGGCTGCTGGCGACAAACGACTGAAATGCTCTCATTGTGAATTAGATGGGCATACTGTTGATCGATGTTTTTATATTCATGGGTTTCCACCTGGACACCGATATCATGGCAAGCATGTCAAACCAAAAGGAAAGAAAAATATGAAGTCCCTATCCATTTCCAACGTGGAAACCAAACAATTCACTGCTAAGGAATATGATCAAATTATGATGCTTATTCGCAAAGAAAATGGTAACAACGAACCCCTTATCAACACTTCGGGTAACAACTTTATTTCCAGCCATGATGTGTGGATTCTAGACAGCGGTGCCTCCGATCATGTATCAAAAAATCGGCCTAGTTCAAATGAATCGGCCGCTAAATACCCCACTGTGCAACTACCAAATGGAGGACATGCACAAATCAAATCTGTTGGAACCATGAAGTTATGCAATGATATGAGTGTTGATGATGTGCTTTATGTCCCGAATTTCAAAGTTAACTTACTTTCTGTTAGCAAACTCACACGAGCTTTAAATTGTAGTGTGACATTTTATCCTGATTTTTGCGTGTTGCAGGATTCAACTACGAAGAAGATGATTGGGCTGGGCAGGCAGAGTAGTGGGCTCTACTATCTTATCCAAAATCGGAGTCCACACTTGTCAAACACGGTCCATTGCGTAACTGACCTCTGGCATAGACGACTCGGGCACCCTTCTGCCACTCCACTACAGTTATTATCTCAAACTATTCCAGAAATTTCTTTTGATTGCAATAATATTTGTGATGTTTGCCATCTAGCAAAACAATCACGTCTACCATTTTCAGGTAGTAATATTTCTAGTCATGAGCCTTTTGATTTGATACATTGCGACATTTGGGGGCCACATAAGATTTATTCTTATTCTGGAGCACGTTATTTTTTAACTATTGTGGATGAATTTTCTCGTTACACTTGGGTTCATCTCATGCGTCATAAATCTGAAACTCAATCTCTCATTAAATTTTTTTTTTCTTGGGTCAAAACTCAATACAATCGTTCAATTAAAAACATAAGGTCTGACAATGGACTAGAATTTTTTTCCTTAGCAACATTTTTCAATGAGTGTGGCACAAACTTTCATCGATCTTACATCTACACACCCCAACAAAACGGGGTAGTGGAACGCAAGCATCGTCATCTTTTAAATGTTGCTCGTGCTTTACGCTTTCAAGCAAATCTTCCTTTAAAATTTTGGGGGGAACATGTGAAGACGGCTTGCTATCTCATTAATCATCTGCCTACACCACTTTTATCCAACAAAACACCGTATGAACGATTACACAAAAAGATTCCTCTTTACTCACACTTGCGTACATATGGCTGCCTATGTTTTGCCACAAATATCCATCCTACTCACAAATTTGCTGCCCAATCACAACGATGTGTTTTTCTTGGGTACCCATCAGGGCAAAAAGGATATCTTGTTTATGATTTCACAGAAAGAAAATTACTCACCTCACGAGATGTTGTTTTTCATGAAAATATTTTTCCATACTCCACCATGCCTAATAATGATCAAGACAACACACTAGTTTTGCCCAAACCAATAGAAATAGATGAAGAGGTCATCTCCACTACTTCACCTACACAAAACAACTGGATTGCTCCCAATAACCCCACTAATTTTGAGCCTCCATCAACCGCAAAAAAATCATTTTGAACCGCCTGATCAACCAGATCTTGAAGCAACATCTGTAGTGACCAAAACTCGAACAATTCCTGAGACAACACTTCGACAATCCACTCATCAAAGACGTGTACCATCTCACCTCCAAGATTACCATATCAACCATACTCTTCCTGCTACAGACTCATCTCTTCTAGTTGGATCTGGCACCAAACATCCAATATCCTGGTATGTGTCCTATTCCAATATTTCTCGGGCTCATCGTTCCTTTATCCATGTTGTTTCATGTGTGTTAGAACCAGAAACATATGAGCAAGCATGCAAGGATCCAAAATGGATTGAGGCGATGAAGGCTGAACTTTCAGCACTAGAGGCAAACAAGACTTGGTCTCTCGTCCCTCTTCCCTCAGGGTGTCGTCCCATTGGATGTAAATGGGTGTCCAAGATCAAATATAACTCTAATGGGACTATTGAGCGATACAAAGCCCGCCTTGTTGCCAAAGGATTCAACCAACGAGAAGGCATTGATTATCATGAGACCTTCGCTCCTGTCGCAAAACTCACCACATTTCGTTGTCTTCTTGCTCTTGCCTCTATTCATGGTTGGGAACTTCACCAAATGGATGTTCAAAATGCCTTTTTACATGGAAATCTCACCGAAGAAGTGTATATGCACCCTCCTCCAGGTTTTCATCGACAGGGGGAGTCACTTGTATGTCGATTTCATAAATCCTTATATGGATTAAAACAAGCCTCCCGATCATGGTTTCATAAGTTTCTGTCCGCCATCACAAATTTTGGCTTCCAACAATCACAGGCTGATCATTCTCTTTTCACCAAGGTGTGTGGAAACACATTCACAGCCATTTTATTATATGTTGATGATATGATCATGACGGGGAATAGTCTAGAGAGTATAAACAATGTGAAAGTTTTCCTTGCATCGTGTTTCAAGCTTAAGGACCTTGGATTGCTAAAATATTTCCTCGGAGTTGAAATAGCTCGTTCTAAGATGGGAATTTCGATCAATCAACGCGAGTACACTTTAGATATCCTTCAAGAAGCAGGGTTACTTGGTGCAAAACAAGCAAAATTTCCTATGGAACAATCCTTGAAGCTCACATTTACTGAGGGAGATATACTCAAAAACCCGACGCATTATCCACGACTAGTTGGGAAGTTGATCTACTTAACAATCACAAGGACAGAAATTTCTTTTGCAGTTAATACACTTAGCCAATTTATGCAACAGCCTAGGCGGCCTCATCTTGATGCAGTTCATCGTTTACTCCGATTCTTGAAGAATTCACCTGGACAAGGACTATTATTTCCGTCTAAAAATGATTTGAATTTGGTTGGTTTTTGTGATGCGGATTGGGCTGGAGATATCACTACACGTCGATCAGTGACCAGATATTGTGTATTTCTTGGAAAATCCCTTATTTCTTGGAAAAGCAAGAAGCAAGCAACCGTATCTAGATCCTCAGCCGAAGCAGAGTATAGATCTATGGCATCAACTGCTTGTGAAATAACTTGGCTAAAGCACCTATTACGGGATTTGCATATTGCTCATCCCCAACCAGTAACGCTATACTGCGACAATCAAGCAGCCATGCACATTGCTGCTAATCCGGTTTTTCACGAACGAACAAAACACATCGAGGTTGACTGTCACATCATTCGTGAATGTATTAACACAGGAGAGATCAAAACAGCCTACATTTCAAGTGAGCATCAGGTTGCAGATATATTTACCAAAACGTTGGGCCAGACCTCGTTTCACACGCTTGTTCACAAGTTGGGAGTTCTTGACATTCACGCTCCAACTTGAGGGGGAGTATTAGAGGAATGATTTGGATGCAATATATCCCGGATCTCATTCTTGTATTTATGTAAATAAATCATGTTAGAATCAATTTTTCTCTTATGCAAATCAATTAGGATTAATAGCTTAAATTCTTTGTAATAATATATATACATTCTTGTAAGTCTCGGTAGTGATATACATTATTTACTTCCAACCATAGATTCTATCATCTATCCTTTTAATTTCTTTCAACTCTTGAGCTAAATTCTCCGTGATAAGGAAAAATCCCAAAGAAACCCGAATATGTCATTCTAATTTATAAATTATCGAAGATAAAATAAGATCACCGCAAAAAGAAAACTTACCATGTAAGAGTCCTTTTTCATATATATGATAAACTTGTTTTATTAGAATTCTTGTCGTACAATGTGCTTTAAATTTTTGGTATAATCATATATCCGATGAAATCATTTCATTTACCAATTTATCGAGTGAAAGTATAAAGTAAATTACAAAATATTTGGAAATCGGAGCAATCGAGAACTAAGATTTTTATGGCCGATTGAAATATTTGAACATTGATGCATATTATATATGATATAATATAAAATAAAAGACTTGAAAGGAACATTCGAGTGAGCTTGGTGTGTTGCCGGTTTTCCAACCGTCTGTATTTTATAAACGAATTTCTGTGTTTGGTGAAAAGCTGTAAAGTAATGGGAAGCCGTCCGAACTCCGAAGCTTCATTCAACAACAACATAGTGAAAGGCACGTGCTCTTGGAGTCTTGGTAGTTGAACTAATTAATAGTTGTCTTTATCTTATTTATTTTCATTGTATTTCAAATATTTATTGCGATGTCGCATTAACACATTAAAAGATATTTGGGTTTTAATTTAGCATACCTATGTATGATGTGAATGAAAAATGTTGACAGAAAGCTGTATCCAGAAAATTTACTACAACTACATTTAATTTGTAGCTGGACGGTGCGTGTCTTTTGTTTTTATTTTATTTATTATATATAAAAATCATGTTTGATCCCAAATAAAATATGTAACTTCATAAATCCTCAAAAAATCCAGAAACCTTTTCTTAGATAACAAGTGGAAAGTTCGTGGTTAGGTGAATATCAACCTTGATCGGGACGAACACGTGAAAAGGAGGCCAAACTATCAAAATTCATAATTTGCCACTCCAATTCCAATTTGACAGCCTATAATCCTGGAGGAAGTCGCATGTAAAGATTGTTGTATAAATTAAGTAACGTTATTGTCGTTATCACATTATTATGCACCATGTTACTCTATATTAAAGTTTTGTGTAAACAATGAGTGAAATCAATTAATGATTATAATAGATTATAGAATCTAAAATTAGGAGAAGTGTCAAATCCAAGTATTTCAAATTAGTGGTGTTAATTTATATACTACTGTATCATTGTTGACACGAGATGATCCATCTTATACATCCTAGTAGTTTCATATATCAGGAGTAGATTTGTTTAATTATTTTTATATTTATGAAAAATCTCACCTTCCTACCCCAATGCCACTATTCCTTCACTCGCTCCAATTATTAAATGCATGCATCCTCTTCATTGTGACCGTATTCATATAAAATTACCATAATGTCGGAGGAGTAAAAGCTCACACCTATTAAAAAAAAGTTGAAAGAAGTTAAAAAACAAAATACTCAAGAAAGGTCGCACCTACCCTTCTCTTTATGAGTACCATTGACTGAAGATGAATTGGTAAATGAAAGAGGAATTGGTAAATGAATATATTTAAACCCGACAACATGTTTAACCTACTTGGTACCCATTAGACCTAGTAAATTGCTCTCTATATTTCTATATATATATTAAGAAGAAAAGATAGCAAAAACTGCACACGGCACTGAAGAATCTAACGAAGATGGAAGGCAAGAATTTCCATAGCTGCCTCTTATCCATCTTCGGCGCAGTGGTTGTCACGGTCTTTGTTGTTTTCAATTTCCCGAACCCACTCTCAGATAGGGCTGAGTTACTCCAGTGCGCCTCCAATTCCGCCTGGTGCACCTCCAAGAACCGTATTCTCCGCCACCCGACCGACGGCAACCTCCGCCATGACCACACGGCTGACGTGCCTCAGCACCCCCTTGACCCGATCACCATCCAGGAGATGAACGATGTGCAGAAAGTTATCGAAGCATTCTTTGATAATTCAGCGTATGCGGTTCATTCCCTGGTTCTGGAAGAGCCCGACAAGGAGGTGGTTCTGAAGTGGCGGAAGGGCGACGAGCTGCCTCCGAGGAAAGCGTCCGTCATTGCACGCGCCACCGGGAAGAGTTACATCTTGACGGTGGATATTGAGAGCGGGGAGGTAGTGGAGCATGACACTAGCCGCATCTCAGGCTACCCTCTTGTGACGCTGGAGGATATGGAGGCCACAATCCGGGCTCCGCTTGCCAGTGCTCAGTTCAATCGCACGATAGTAGAACGAGGAGTGAATCCCAACGATGTTGCTTGCTTGCCTTTTTCCCCCGGATGGTTTGGTATGTTTTTCTATAAATAGCATATATTCCTTCTCCTTATTCTTTATTTTTTATTGATTTAAGTTTAATTAACCCGATCGATATCTAATTTTTAGTGACAATGAGCTAGGTTTACTTTGGGAGCTTGCTAGATTCCATTTCTTTTTTTGATAAATCCTAAATTATGGGGTGGGAAGAGCTCGAATCCGAGCCACTTACCGGAGAAGTGGGTGAGACCACTTGTCAAAACCCGGTCCCTGGTAGATTTCATTTCTTGTTGAAATAAATTCAACATTAACATGCAACACCAATAAACAAGGAAACAATCGAAAAATTAGTTAAAAATTTGTGTCAAGTCCATAAAACCTTCCACATGTCTTTATCATAAAAATATAACCGAAAATTAAATACTCAAAATATCATATTTCCATAATAAACACAACAATATTAAGAAGTTTCGGTCAAATACAATCATGAACAAACTGAAAATATTATAGAAAAAATAATAATATTATTTTATTTATATTGGAATTTGCGGAGAAGGTGATGTTATAAAAATATAATGTATTTACACTTTCAAATGAATGACATTCTTCATAATTTTAAATGATACGATGCTTTCTTGACGATGGAACTTCGCATTTCGTCGACGTAGAGAATGTTGTACTCAAAAGTGGCAAGTATATGTAGGCATGATAAGGACGTGAATGCCGTGAAGTATGAAATTAAAGAAGAGTCAATTTGACATTGTCATTTTATTATATTTATTATTTTTTTCAACTGTCTAAATTTATTTTTCACACAGACTAATAATTTAATATGGATCTGATCTTTGAGATTTTTTTAAAAATATGTCCATAAATATACGAAATATGAAGTTATATAAAAATTGTATAACCCGTCCATGAATTTTAAATGTATGAAGAGTCACTAACCGAGGAGTCACCTTGTGGCGGCTTGTGCCATCCCTGAAATCAAGGGAGACAGATTCTTCAAAAGTTTCGATTGGTTTAACTAATGTGGTTGAAATTTAACACTCTATTTCTCACGGGTGGATTTATCATCATCATCACTCTCATATTCTCACCGAACTCCGCTTTTTCGGGTTCAATGATTCCGTGAGGGTCAACTTAAAATCTCCGAACCTGAAAAAATCGAGGATCCCTGTCTTCGTTTCGGGTTTTTTCCGTGAGGTCCCAAGCTCGTGGGAAAAGTACATTTCTCACTGAAATAGTATGGAGATATATTCTACGTGTCAGGTGTTTGTGATCCTTTTTCTCGAGTCTCGTCTATTGGTGCATATCTTTTTATTTATAATCCGATTAGGTGAAAGGGACTATAACTCATACCCATCATGGGTAAACCTTTAAAAACAAATAAAAATGATATGTTTCCAAACCTTTGCATTAACTGAGACAACCGATGTGGTCATATAACACGCAAAGCTTAAAAGGACAACAAATTGAGATATTTAAAAAGGAAAGATCGAGAGAAAATACCAAAATAGTTTCACAATTTTTAGGAAACATTTATCAGTCTGTAATTTTTTTAAAATATATTTGTTGACATGATAAAAGTGTCCCCCCAAAAGAAAGAAAGATATCGTTGAAATCCATTTTTCAGGAATCGTATCATAATAAGATCTACCCACGTGAGGTAGATGTAGATTGTAGAGGTCTCATGTTATTTGGATTTTAAAATTAAAAAATACAACTTGCCGAAATGTTCTTGAATTAATTTGTTTTAATGTACACCATTAAAAAAAAGTATAAAATATAAAAATTAATCATTAATATTTTGCCATAATAATAATGAAGCCAAAAGTAAATGAGTTGAACTATGGAGAGCCGTACTTTAATAATTGGACCATGTTTCTACGGTCTAGCCTTATTTATCTTCCAAAGTGGGAAAATTATTTCATGGTTTTTTGAGTCCTGGATCTCAGGGTATATTTTACGTCCTATACTATGTTATTAAGGTTCAAAGACCTCAAATAATTGATTTTGGTCTATGGTCTAATTTTTACAGCACAAAAAATTATCCATCTCAAATTACAAAATTTAAAATTTTTATTAGATAAAAAATATTTGTAACTCACTTATAACTAGCATAATTTTTTTTTTTTATCAACTTTCTAAAGATTTTAAACTCGTTAGAATATTTCTTTATCTCTACTTAGAATTTTAATTATTATATATCACGTCTACATAAAGAATTAAAGAATATTTAATTGAATTTGACCTTTGTAGTAAAAATAATATATCTCCATTAATCACATTTCTTAGAAATGCAGTTGTAAACTTCACACGGAATTTTAAACTTTAGCTATAATTTTTCACTTGTTTCAACAAAAAAAAAAGCTATAATTTTTCACTTAAGAATTAAAGATTACAATTCCATAATGATTCTATACATATGCCAAACTGTCAATTCTCACATCGCGTGTATATAATTTTCAGGCAAGGCCGAGGATGGAAGAAGATTAGCGAAATTAGAATGTTTCACCATTAAGGACACAATAAACTTCTACATGAGACCTATTGAAGGAGTCATTGTGATTACTGATTTGGACACAAAAGAAATAATTGAAATTGTGGACAAAGGGAAGCATATCCCCATCCCCAAAGGTACCGGCTCAGATTACCGTTTCTCGGCCGATAATTCCGCGATCATCAAACTCCCAAACCCCATTTCAATGGAGCAACCCAATGGCCCAAACTTTGTCATCGAAGGCAATCATCTGGTCAAGTGGGCAAATTGGGAATTTCACTTGAAGGCCGACCCGAGAGCCGGGGTCATGATTTCCGGGGCCAAGATCCGGGATCCGGATAGCGGCGTGGTTCGAAATGTTATGTACAAAGGGTTTGCATCAGAGTTGTTTGTGCCGTATATGGACCCTGAAGAGGCATGGTACTTCAAGACTTACATGGATGCTGGTGAATATGGATTCGGGCTCCAGTCGTTGGCTCTCGACCCGCTTAATGATTGCCCACGAAACGCCAAATATATGGATGCTGTATTTGCTGCAGCAGATGGCAAACCTTATGTTAGGTCTAATATGATATGTATATTTGAGAGGTATGCAGGGGATGCTGCTTGGAGACACGCTGAGAGCGCAGCTGTTATAGGCCAAGAGGTACCGAATATTTTTAAATTAGGAAATTTCGTAACTGCATTGATTATATATCTTTTGCAAATGTTCATTTTGTTACGTGTTATGTAATTTTTTTTTTGCCGGTTAGCTTCGAGAGGCCAGGCCAAAGGTTTCACTAGTTGCGCGATTTGTTGCAACCCTTGCGAACTATGATTATATTGTGGACTGGGAGTTCCATGCTGATGGACTGATTCATGCTAAGGTCTGTATCATTCATACTTTTCTATGGTTTGGATCATAAATTGTATACGGACTTTGCTTATTTTCTGGCTTTTTTTTCATAATTTTCACTTGAAAAATATTTTTCAATCCACAATTGGTGCTCTCCTGCCTCGTAATTTCAAGAGAGTTGTCTCAATGTTTGTGGAACACCCATAGGCTGCCATTCACCGTCCTCTAGTAAATGCGATAAAATAAGGACCGTTTAAGATGATGTATTTGATATCTGTGTTTGATATCATATTATTGTTTACACAAGTGTGTTCATTGTTATTCTGCAGGTTTCACTTACTGGCATGGTGATCGTTAAAGGAACCTCGTATGTCAATACGAACCAAGTGAACGACTCAGAAGACATGTACGGAACCCTCTTATCAGATAACATAATCGGAGTTGTGCATGATCATTTCATCAACTTCTATCTGGATATGGACATCGATGGCACGGATAACTCCTTCGTAAATGTTCATCTCCAGAGGGAATACAAGAAAAACAACCTTCCCCGAAGGAGTTACATGAAAATTAACAAAACCGTTGCAAAGACGGAGAAGGAAGCTCAGATAAAGTTGAAGATGTATGATCCATCAGAATTCCATGTGGTCAACCCGAATAAGCAAACGAAGGTGGGGAATTCGGTTGGATACAAGCTCGTCCCTTCTGGCGGCACCGCTGCTAGTTTGCTCGATCCTGAGGATACCCCACAAAAGAGAAGTTCTTTCACCAACAACCAAATTTGGGTTACTCGGTATAACAAGTCGGAGCAATGGTCAGGAGGGTTGTTTGCATACCAGAGTCACGGTGACGACACTCTTCAAGTATGGTCTGACAGGTATAATCACTTTTCTTGATAAGTATTAAAAGATTCCACAACTTAATATACTAATCTTGGGTTTGAGCATGCACTTTTTTTTTACAAATCTTTCGTGTGATGAACATGGAGTATGTGCTAACTAGCGTAATTTGCTTGATGCAGGGATCGATCGATAGAAAACACGGACATAGTTATGTGGTATACGTTGGGATTTCATCATGTTCCATGCCAAGAGGATTTTCCAATTATGCCCACAGTGTCGTCAGGGTTCGACTTGAAGCCAGTTAATTTCTTCGAGAGAAATCCTGTTCTGAAAATTGCCCCTTATGTTGAGAAAGACCTACCAGTTTGCAAGGCCGCGGCTTCAGCTTGAAAACATTTTCTTCCATTTGGGCTTGGGCTTGGGCTTGGGTTGGGCTTGACGGTCCAATTCGCGCAGTGTACAGTTGGAAGAAAATTATGGAAGCCCGTCTAGCTATGAACGGATTTGGTATTCTTTGTTAAGACAAAAGGATTTATAAGATTCTGGTTTGGGTTTCGTTCAAATTATTTACTTCGTATCAGTGAAATTGTAAAATGGTTCTATGCTTCTGCTAGTTAACTCTCCATTAACTAGTATGCTAATTTCACATACATCTCCTTTTATACGCACGTGACAAATGAAATTTAGGAATGATTTTCTAAATTATATTCATGAAAGATGAATCACCGCGTAAATACAAGATCGATCCTATATTATGGAGATATGTTCTGCGTGTCGATGTTTGTAGTCCTCTCTCTCGAATCTCGTCTATTCGTACACATCCTTTTTATCTATAATCCGACTAAATGAAAAGGTCTATAACTCACAACCATCATGGGTAAACCTTTAAAAATAAATAAAAATGATATGCTTCCAAACCTTTGCATTAGCTGAGGCAACCGATGTGGTCATATAACACGCAAAGCTTAAAAGGACGACAAATTTAGATATTTAAGAAAGATAGATCGAGAGAAATGCCAAAATAGTTTCATATATCAGTCTGTAAATTTTTTTAAAACATGATAAAAGTGTACACCAAAGCAAGAAAGATATCGTTGAAATCCAATTTTCATGAATAGTACCATAATAAGATCTACCAACGTGAGATAGATGTAGATTGTAGAGGTCTCATGTTATTTGGATTTTAAAATTAAAAAATACAACTTGCAGAAATGTTCTTGAATTAATTTGTTTTAATGTACACCATTAAATAAAGTATAAAAATATAAAAATTAATCATTAATATTTAGCCATAATAATAATGAAGTTAAAAGTAAATTGAGTTGAACTACGGAGAGCCGTACTTTAACAATTGGACCATGTTTCTACGGTCTAGCCTTATTTAGCTTCCAATGTGCGAAAATTATTACATGGGTTTTTTAGGTCCTGGATCTCAGGTTATATTTTACGTCCTATACTATGTTATTAAGGTTCAAACTTCAAAGACCTCAAATAATTGCTTTTGGTCTATGGTCTAATTTTTACAGCACAAATAATTATCCTTCCCAAATTACCAAATTTAAAATTTTTATTTGATAAAAAATATTTGTAACTCACTTTAACTGCATTTTTTAAATCAACTTTCTAAATATTTTAAACCCGTTAGAATATTTCTTTATCTCTACTTAGAATTTTAATTATTATATCACTTCTACATAAAAAAATATATAAAAACAAGCTATTATTTTACAAAAAATCCTTTTTATATGTATACATGTAGCGCAGACTAGTATATATATATATTTATTATGACTATGGATGTTTCTATATTTTTTTAAATTTCAAATAAATTTTACAGTAGATATCAAAATATAATTTCACTCTGTATAATTCTATTTATGTATTTCAACACAAGAATTTTTAGAATTTTAATTATTAGGTATCCTTCCATCCGTCATCTCAACATTTGCAACAAAGTTATCTAACTATTTTTTTTTTTGAGTTGTGTAGTTTTAAGTGTTACAATACTTAATATAAAATCATCAATTTATAGAGTTTTTTTAACATGATCAATTTACAGTTAAACTTCAGGAATTGTAGTTTTGTATTGTCAGTTGAATATAAATTAAAGAATATTTCATTGAATTTGACCTTTACGCTGCGTTTGGTCTGTGTGATTAAGTAGGATAGATTATTTTATCACACTTTATCCTGCGTTTGGTATGATTTTTATTTAATCAACTCAATCTCTCCTATAAATGATTAGGTTGTATTAGGTGTGATTAAATAATACCTCCTTTTTCTGTAGGATTATTAATAGTTCCTCTATTCCTACTCTTTTTCCAATTTTACATTTCCTTCTTCACCGCTGTTGAACCACCTCGGCCGCCGGACCGTCGGACCGCCGTCGTCGTCGTCGCCACCTCGGCTGTCGGATCGGCCGTCGGACCGCCGCCGCCGGAGTGGAAGAAGAAAAAAAGAAGGAGCAATTTTGTACTTTCAACAAAAAATTTAAAATTATTCTACACTTAAAAATCTTACCAAACATAATATTATTTTACACCATATATTACATTTATACGACAATCATTTTCTCTATCATTTATATACTAATCATTAGTTTATTTTATCTTTGAACCAAACGCAACCTTATAGTAAAAATAATATATCTCCATTAATCACATTTCTTAGAAATGGATTTCTAAACTTTACACGGAATTTTAAACTTTAACAATAATTTTTCACTTAATAATTAAAGATTACAATTCCATAATGATTCTATACATATGGTTTTTTTTCTTAAGGTTTTATTTATTTATTTAAATAAACAAACCTACGTAGTAATAAGGGTGAAAGTATTAGTGGTTGCGTCTATTTTTTCTTCTCTCCATGTATATAACAGCTTCCTCGACCCTGTCGAAACGCACACACTGATATTAATCAAAATATTGGGAAGAGAAGTGAAGTTGGAACTTGAAAAGATATGGAACTTGGAAAGATCCTCCGCTACATACTCTTGCTCTTCGGCACGGTGTTATTCTTACTCTTCCTTCTATCCAACTTCAAATCAGCGCCCTCCAACCGGGCGGAGCTGCTCGACTGCGCCACCAACGCTCCCTGGTGCACCTCCAAAAACCGTTTCCAATCCAATAAACCCGACTACTTACAGAAACACACTAACCCTACGCGCAGCCACTCCACCGACGTGCCTCGCCATCCACTGGACCCTCTCACAGTTTCGGAGCTGAATAGAGTTCAAAAAATCATTCAAAGTCTTGATCTTTTCAAGAACTCAGTTTATGCTCTACACTCTGTAGTTCTTAAAGAGCCGAAGAAGGAAGAGGTGATCGACTGGGGTAAGGGTGATCCTCTACCGCTGAGGGTAGCTTCGGTCGTTGCACGTGCTGGTGGAAAGACCCACGCTCTGACGGTGGAGCTGGTTTCCGGTGTGGTGACCCGCCAAGAGATGGGCAGGGTGTATGGGTACCCGACCATGACCGTGGAAGATATGAACTCGGCGACTTGGGCCCCACTGGCGAGTGCTGAATTTAATCGGACGGTGTTAGAGCGCGGGGTGGATCTAGCTGACCTTGCTTGCTTGCCTATCTCAACTGGATGGTTTGGTACGAAACTGTGGCCCCATTTTAGTTATTTTTCACTGTGTATTATTAATTTTCTTTCTTTTCTTAGGCTACATATAAATCAAAATAATGCACTCGTTTGGAAAATTTAGATTTCCCCATGAAGAGAAAGATGCTGCTGTTGAGTTCATGTTTGTGCCAGAATGTTGGAACTTGAACATTAAAATATTATATCGTAATTGATATAAATAAATTAGAATTTGGAAGCTTCATCTTACATATGATTTGATGTTTCATCATTCTGAAATTGTATGCTTGAGAACTTCTCGGTTCTGTTTTGTGGATGCTCTATAGGTAAAAGTGAGGAGAACAGAAGATTAATTAAAGTACAATGCTACTCCATGAAAGACACTGCTAACTTTTACATGAGGCCAATTGAAGGCCTAACTGTTCTTGTTGATCTGGATACGAAAGAAGTCGTGCAGATCGTTGATAACGGGAAAAACATACCAATACCGAATGCAGCAAACACCGATTATCGTTTTTCTGCCCAGAATTCGCATCAAAGGCTAGTGAACCCAATTTCCATTGAGCAACCAAAAGGTCCGAGTTTTACTGTAGACGATCATTTGGTTAAGTGGGCGAACTGGGAATTTCACCTCAAGCCTGATCCTCGAGCTGGGGTGATTGTTTCCCGGGCCATGGTTCTAGACCCAACTACTGGAGTCATGAGGCAAGTGATGTACAAAGGTTTCACATCAGAGCTGTTTGTTCCGTATATGGATCCTACGGATGCATGGTATTTCAAGACATATATGGATGCTGGGGAATACGGGTTTGGGTTGCAGGCAATGCCGCTGGACCCGCTTAATGATTGTCCCCGGAATGCATATTATATGGATGGGGTGTTTGCAGCAGCCGATGGAACACCATATGTACGGTCTGATATGGTCTGTGTGTTTGAAAGCTATGCAGGTGAAATTGGGTGGAGGCATTCTGAAAGTCCAATTACTGGAATGGAGGTATGAAGACTATGAGTTTGTGTGTGTTTCTATTTTATAATTTTCTTGTTATTTGTTAAAATAAATCAAAATGGAAGTGGGATCATCATGGTTTCGTTACCTACCTTGTTTATAAATTTTTTTTATTACTTGATTGAACGTATGGCAGATTCGAGAGGCGAGGCCAAAAGTGACGCTGGTGGTCAGGATGGCTGCATCTGTGGCCAACTATGATTACATTGTTGATTGGGAGTTCCAAACTGATGGGCTAATAAGAATCAAGGCAAGTTATTTTATACATATGCCACTCCTTTTCTAAAGTTGGCGTCGTTATTAATCTTTATTGAAGTTGAAACTGCATCGTGGATGGGTATTGAATAAAATTATATATGACTAGCCCATTGGGGTATAGAATTTTAGCCGAGTGGTCATATTGTTTGCTCTCCTGACTTTAGGTCGTATACGAAGGACACAGGTGATTGATTTATTTTTTTTAAAAGCCGTCTTTCATCACAGAAATGTGATTTCTAAGTCGGCACGTTTTAAAATCACATCATGCAAACTACCTAACAATTTCAAAGCTAAAAATGGACTGAAGAGTCTTTCCTCTTTCGTGATAGTGTTGTATTACTCTGTCTTCCGTGACTGCTTTTGTGAAATGTCATGCTAATAGATAATCTATCAAACCTCCATTAACTACATGAACACTTTGTCCTGGAAAATGATGTCCAATTAAAGTGGTTTCCTTTTTAAAAGGAAATCTCTTTTATTTTTTGTTTTTATTTGACGATATAAATAATTCTTGGTTTCTGCTATTTTCGTAGGTTGGCCTCAGTGGAATACTGATGGTGAAAGGCACTCCTTACTCAAATATGAACCAAATTAACCTGCAAGAAAACTTATATGGAACCCTTTTGTCTGAAAATGTCATTGGTGTAATCCACGACCACTTTATCACTTTCTACCTAGACATGGACATTGATGGCTCGGATAATTCTTTTGTGAATGTCAGTATCCAAAGGGAATACACCTCGCCTGGAGAATCACCCCGATTGAGCTATTTGAAAACGGTAAAGGAAGTGGCTAAGACCGAGAAGGATGCACAAATTAAGCTCAAACTTTACAGTCCTTCGGAATTCCATGTTATTAATCCTACCAAGAAAACAAGGGTGGGGAACCCTGTCGGCTACAAGTTGGTCCCTGGTGGCACCGCTGCTAATTTGCTTGACTTAAACGATCCGCCTCAAAAGAGAGGAGCATTCACGAATAAACAAATATGGGTTACTCCTTATAATGAGACCGAACAATGGGCTGGTGGGTCATTTGTGTACCAGAGTCACGGGGAAGACACGCTTGAAGTATGGTCTAACAGGTAACATATTGTCAGAAATTCTTGGCTCGGTCTTGAACGATCAACATGTGCTGAAGGTCCATAGTCCTTACTCTTGTTCCTCTTTTTAGTTTCTAACTGCTTAAATGTTCTTATTGCAGAAACCGAGCCATTGAGAACCGAGATATTGTATTGTGGTACACATTGGGGTTTCATCACATTCCATGTCAAGAAGACTTCCCAATTATGCCGACTGTATCGTCAAGTTTCGATCTGAAGCCGGTGAATTTTTTCGAGAGCAATCCCATTCTCAAGATTCCTCCAACTGTAGAGAATGATCTTCCAATCTGCAAAGCTGATGCTTCAGCTTAACAACTTCCATTTAGTTTTTCTTGATATGTTGCACAGATGTACAAATTGGCAAGAATTCTAGACAGAACTTGAATCTTGTGTACAAGTTAATGTACAGAATTCAGAAATAAATTAGACTGATTAATATTTTACTATTCGTCATAAAAAATACCCACCTGGAAAGTAAATGCTTATGTTTATTACAATTCTCAGCTTGACCTTTTGTATGGACTCTCTGGTTAACCCAAACCACATTCAGCCTAAATTAATTCAAATTTAAGGTCTATCAAATCTACTGTAATGAGGAATCTCTCAGAACGTCCATCTTTCCACGCAAAAAGACTTGAATTCAAATCTTCTTTAGAGAAATCTTATTACTATTATATTACATTTCACTTTGGTATGTATTTAAAATTTTTGTGCATCAAATTTGTATTCAAATAAATATATGTCACTACAAATATAATTTGACAGTAGTAATCATAAAAGTTTTATACTGATATAACCATCCAAGTATAACGTTAACACGCTTCATCGCCCGCTGTAATAATCTGCCTTCAATGGCCGTGAACATCTGAATAGGATGTTGTGGATGGGCCGCGTGGTGAAGTGTATACTCTTTTTTTCTTATATTTTTTATCGTTAAAATCAATGGTCATATTAATTTGTTTTTATTAAATCCAAGAAAATAAAAAATAAAATATGAGAACGACTGTGATGATCTGGGCAGCTCAATTTCAGCCTTTGAAAATTAAAAATAAATAATTTTTTTAATAAATTTTTTAAAAAATTGAAAAACCATCGACAATCATATTATTTAATCCAACCATATTTTTATAAATTAACTTCATTATATCTTAAAAATCATAATTTTTTCCACTTTCATTCCAAAAAATTATGATTTCTTCATCTCAAATACGTACGAAAATAGATCCATGGAACAATGAAGATCTCAGTACCTATTCACCTAACTCTTCTCAATTCAATTCGGTTTCCTCATCTGCATGGAATGAGCGTTGAAGCGCCAATGCAGGCGTTTGGGCGCCAACTCTTTTCGTCCTCGGAGCTTAGGCGTCATGTTCTCGGCGCTGAAGCGCTACATGCTCGGCGATTCTCCCTGTTTCCCATCGGTAGGCGCTTAGGCGCCAGATTTTAGGCACTTGGGCGCCTGTTACTCGACCCCTGCACGGTTTTGACGCTTGCAATCTCCTTCAAACTCTTACAATCCTTATTATTTTTAGTTTTTTCCTCCTCCTAAACATCCCAAGGTCTTTTAATTGTCTTTGTTCCGCAAACACAAAACCAAGCAACAAAAAAACATAACATTGCTCCAAACCGGCATAATACAAGCAATTTTTAACACAAATCAAGTGGGAAAATCACATTTATCAACTGTATATGAACCAATACATAGAGAAAATAAGTGTTAATTTACAAAAAGTTCGATGAAATTATATTTTTATGAACCTAGCTTCCTAATGTGAATAAAGTGACTAATTAAAAACCTCAACAAATATAGATGTTTCAACTTACCAAATTTTTACATATTTCATGATTATTTCATAAATAAATTAGTTTTTTCACCACAATTCAATCATCCATGATGATAATCTGACTTTAATTATTATCATCATTACTGTTTATAGCATATAATTAAGTGCAACATAAAATTTCTCCTCCCGTAATATATACAAATTTGGATTTATAATAGTCAACAATCTTACTACTCGGAATCTTGATATGTGACGAGTAGTCTATTGTATGGAAATATTTTTGCAGTATTTGTCGAAATTAAATTAATTATAATATTAATTCGCAAATCAGCATGTGCTGATAAAACTTTAAATCTCCACATAAAAGAGTTAGAAGATTGAGTAGAACCATATTTTGAGAAATGTCAAATTCCATCATATATCAAATAATGGAAAAAAGACCACATGATGAAGCTGTAGAACTTATATAAGATCATTCTTCCATCAGGAATTTTAGTGCTAATCAATCAATAAAGTGCTCGTATTTTGAAATAGATAGAGTCCAATCCTCCTTAATTTCACAAAAATTATGCATAGGTTCAAAAATACACGAAGCAATACGCGTATAATATCTTATGTTTCAAACATTTTAATCTATCAAAATTAACCGTTTACAAAGTATTATAAAGGAGATACGTATTCATACCCCGTTCCTCGATTAATAATAGTAGATGAGAAGGGATTTAACTTGACATGAGACGTACCACGCAAGTAATGAATTCGAGTGAAATCGATCGTGTGAACAAGAATTCCAACAACAATACACTGTATATTCTTGAAAATTCCGTCGATGGGTTGAACAAAAAACAGTTTCATGAAGAAAATATTTAGATCGATTCTTGCCGAAGCACTGGACTAAAGAGTATTTTTTGTCTCCTCGTGGGTAAAAATACTCCGATGCAACATGATTATGACCAAATAATCCCAGAATACAACGATCTCGTGTGGCTCACGAGTTGTATTGTTCGGAGTAAGGCTTCCATGAATAATTCTCGTTTTATGCCACAAAAGTAGAAGAAGTAAAAAAAGAGATTTGGCTCAACTTAGAGCACATACGTCTAGAATACACAATTGCTAGATTACATATCAAAAACAAAAACTCTCAAGTGAAAAATACATTTCTTTGTGTTTGCTGAAAATTTGATTCTTTTTATTTTTTCTCTCTTCAAGAATGTGTATAGTTATATACACAAAACTAGCAAAAATTTCAATGGCCACCATTAATAGTAATAATTGAGAGTAATGATGGAAAACAGTTACAAAATACAATGGTAATAACATGTTATTAAAGTGAAAATTTAATAACATTAATTTATAAATTAAAATCAATCATTTCTTTCTTTGAAATATAAAATATTTTGTAAAAACTTCACCAAACGACACCCATAATTTCAAAATGAAATGGAAAAATTTTCTCGTTTTTTTTTAAAATTTTTGTTTAGGTAGATTAATTTAATGTGTATTATATATATATATTTAATTTTCACTACACGAGCCATGTAGTATATATAAGTGCCAAATCAACAACATTAAGTGGAATCAGTGGATTCGAGTGAAAAAAGACCAAAACAAAATATATCCAAGTTAACAATTGAAAACCAAATTTTGACAAATTATACGACTAAAATTCAAAATATGTCAACTTATATGATTAAAATTGTAAATTTCCCTTAAAAAAATTAAGTTTAATCGTTTGATAATTTATCAGAAAACGTTGTGAATTTTTTCTTTAAAAATATTATACCTTTAATTTAATTCAAGTAATTTAAATTATGTATATCAGATGATATATACCAATTCTTGAGGCCTCAAATACTTAAAATACGCTTCTGGTTCTAGTTTAAGTTCCGCCTTTTTATCATGAGGAACCAAATCAAACTATAAAGTATGAATGAAAACGATGTTGGTTCCCATTTTCGAAGCAAAACCCAAAAAAAAAGAAAAAATTCAATTTCAATTTGGTTCGCAGTTAACTCACCACAGCCAGCCCATATTTGAAATATTTAATTAATATACTTAACAGGCATATCATTGGCCTCCGATCCGAACCCGATCGGGTAGCATTGATCGGATAATTTGGGTGTTTAGTTGGGTTTGAAATAAAAATCATACCAGATTTCGAGCAGATAAATTCTACCCATTACCCAACGGATCGGGTACTAGACTTTAACAAGAACATAAGATAGAATAGTCGAGTGTTGGCCCATTATAAATAATAAAATAATTTTATTTGTAATGTCCAAGCCCAGCGTTAAGATTTCCACGTCAGAAGTAGAGATGATGTTTTTTCCCGAATTCGTTGGACCATCGAGTGTCGGCCACCGATATAGATTACAGAGATCAGAGATGGACCCTTGTTAGACAAGGACATGACTTTGACATATGTAAGTTGTTAGAAAAAAAATTAGTTTTTTTGGGTGAAGTTAGACTCGAGTTCATGATCTACAAAGAATCAAAGTTCATATTTATCGTTATGTATTTGACTACTCTTGCGGTCATCCGTTAATATATTGAGAACTTCATGCTCTATTTGTTTATTCACGGAAATTACCAACACGAATACTTCTCTCTTAGCCGCTAGCACTTTAGAAAGGTTAACTTTTTCTAAAAAAAAAAGGAAGTCTGCTTTGATGAGAAAACTTATTTTGATATTTTGAATTCAATATTTTTGTACGCATCCAAGCAATAATTTCACATTTTGTGAACCCTACGGCTACGTACTTCCTTTCGAAAAGAACCGAAACTGATATTTAATTTGGACGGTTGACATGTATTTTATTATCATGATCTTCTTTCCTCCACATGATCGTGATCTTCAATTTCCTCCACATGATCGTGATCTTCAATTTCCTCCACATGATCATGATCCTCGTTCTCAATTTTCAAATATTAATAATGAAAGTACTGTTAGTATAACTTCCTTTCCACGATGGTTCCAAAAGGGAGAAATACAAAAATAATCCAACTTATTTTAAATCTAAAATCCTGATCAAAAATTAAATTGTCGGCAGAATATATCTAAATTAAACTACATCGGTTTAATTTTATATAGTTCTTACACATTATTATTATCGAGATTTCTGTTTAACATTGACAGTAAAAAGATGTGTGTATCAGATTTAATGTTATCTCATATGTTGTAACACATAGTGACAACACATAACGAAATAATATAAAACACCGATAAATAACTTAAACAAAAATAACTCAAAGATAATTGTAAATAAATATAAATATTTACGTTAGTATAAATATTTACGTGATGTCTCAGAGCAAAATAATTACTCGAAAAACAACTTTAACTCACGCAAGATAACATTTCAACACTCAAGAAAAACAACTTTTTTTTTCACTTTTTCTCATTATTTTTAGGATGCTTTGAATATCTTCGTTGGGATATCTAAAACTCCTAGTGCATGTGATTCCACAGAATGCAACTGTCACACCTAACATGCATGCCACCAACCACAATGTTATGTGAGAAATGAAATACACCATATCGACATCGACAAAATCTTGTAGATCCAAATTTGACCTCATGAAGCATGATAAAAACTAGAACTACCGTTGCAAGTACATGAGAATCCATTTAAATGCTTCTCAATGTTGTTTTCCTAGATTATTCATAATCTGGTCATAACTCTCATTGCATATGTTATGTCAAGTCATGTGCGTAGTATTGCATACATGAGGTCTCTGAAAACAGAAACATAAGGAACCATTGTTCATATAAGTCAGTTCATGCTCGTCTATGGTGATTGTGCTTTGGTTAGTTTGAAATGACTAGCCAAAAGAGTACTCACATGTTTAACTCCATCCATATTAAATCCTATAATCACCTTTTTCATGTATTTTGAGATGACTTTAGGATTTCATTCATATGTTATCTTAATATTCTCATTCCAAGGATTTGCTTTTAGCACACAAATCCTTCATAGCAAATTCATTTAATAACTGTTTTTTGAGTTTATCAATCTCTTACAGACAAACTATTGCTATCAACGTATCATCTATGTATATCAGTAGTATGATATAAGAACCGTAAAGCTTCTTAACATAGCAATAGTGATCAACTTGGCACCTTAAGAAACCATTAATATTCATGAATCCATCAAACTTCTTGTATCACTGTCTTAAAGCTTGTTTGAGACCGTACAAGCTCTTATAAATTTTGCACATCATTTTCTCTTTTCCTTGTACTTCAAATCACTATGGCTACTTCATATAAATTTATTCATCTATGTCACTTTGAAGAAACACCGTCTTTACATTTAATTGCTCCAGATATAAATCTTCATTTGCCACTAATCCGAGTACAGTCTTGATAGTGGTTAACTTAACAACTTGAGAGAAAATCTCGGTGTAATTAATGTCTTCTTTTTGTTGAAAGCTTTTAGAACAAGTCTTGTCTTGTATCGCTCGCTACCATCATGCTCTTGTTTTAACCGGTACACCCCCTTGTAATGTAATGCCTTTTGTCTTGATGAAGTTATGTCAACTCCCATGTCTGATTGGATGAGAGTGAATCAATCTCATCTTTCATAGCTAACTCACATTTAATTGAATCATCAGTTTTCATTTACTATTCACAGGTCTCCGGTTCACCTTTATCTGTGAGCAAAATATGATGAAGTGCATGAGAGTATCTCTGAGGCGGTCTAATTGTTCTAGAAGATATCCTTATAAGTTCAACTACTGGAGTTTATGGATCATGATTTTGTGCAATTGCTTCTTCATCTCCTTGTTATTGCTTTTTGAATCATTTACATGAATATATATCAATGACACTTCATTTGTTTTTTTAACTTCAAGACATTCATCTCCAGCTTCAACATATTTCTTTTTCACAATCGTCCAAAATTACGAATTCCATAGAAGACCCAATCATTGTGGTAAGTGTTTTGATATTTAGTTTTACGCTTTCAATTTGAGTCTTATGTCATTGATTCGACAAGTTTGTGAAAAGATTCTTATGTAACATTTAATGGCTTCTTTATTTTTTTAATGGTTTTTAACTTCTTTTTTTCCTCACGTGTAAATTGTTGTATCTGTTTAAATGTTTTGCGAATATTTGAGATGTGGTTTTTCTTTGTGCAATCCATTTATTGAAGAGTTATACTAATATTTTTGGAAATTTAAGATAACAGTTGTCAGTTATATAAACATGGAAAATCTTTTAAAAATATATGTTTCAAGAAAATCCATATTTGCAATTTATTTGTGTAAGGCAATGTCAATAGCATGTGAATAATTTGATTTAAAACATTTTTTTTTTATTGAATGCTAAGCGCCTAAGCCAAACATTTTAGGTTAATTTTAAAGTACAAATGTGTCACACATAGATCATACATAAATCAAAACATTATGTTACAAATGCAACCGTTGATAAGGGTGTCAATTCGGTTGGGTTAGGTCGGGTTGGGTTGAGCAATAGTACTATTCAAAAATTGCTCAACCCGAAAACTCTCAGTCCGAGCCTAAATCAATCCGATTTTGAATTTTTTTTAGAGAAAATTAAATAAAATTCAAAATAATAATAATATTTTAATTTAAACACATAATAACAAATTATTCCTCATATATATGATTTAAATTTGAAAGTTTAATTGTAGAAAAATAAAATATATTTACTAAATCAAATAAACAATTGTTTACAAAATAAAAAAAGTTCAATATAAATATTAAATCATCAAAATTTATGATATAAATATACAATAAATATTTTTTCAAACATACAATATATAAAAATATAAGCAATATTTATTAATTATATTTTTTTAAAAAAAATTAAAATTTTCGGGTCAACTCGGGCCAACCCAACCCGATCATTTTTTTCGGGTCAGCTATCGGGTCCAACCCGATCTGATCCGAACCAGAAAACCCTAAACCTAAACCTGATTTTTTTCGGATTGAACCGTGTCGGATTAGTGGGTCGTGTATGATTTTGAAACTCCTAAATTTTGGTAACTAATAAATAAATAAACTATGCATGTCCTTCCAAAAGAAGCTCTAATTGATATTTGAACATTTGATATTAACATATATTGTGTTTTAATTCAACTTTGTTTTTCCTCCATATGATTCTCATCCTCAAACTCAAAAGATATATCTTTTTTTTTTCAAAATCAAATTTGTACTAGTGAATACTCATACTATTAAGTTTGCATTTAGTTGGTTTGATAAGATTGGATTAGATAAATAATATTGTGATATTAAAATATTGAGTATGATTTGTAATTGTATTTAATAAATAATATTATGTTTGGTTTAGTTTATTAAATTTAAAATAAAATGATAAATGACGATTTTGTCGTTTTCAATAATTAATGAATATAAATAAAATAGAGATATGAATAATAATGTTATAATTTTTAATTAAATGATTTGATTGATGTAAAATAAATAATTAATAATTTGATTGATTAAAATAAACAATTAATTTACAAATTTAGCCAAACGAGTTATGTGATTGGATTATTTCACATCCATCAAACTAAACACGAAACTTCTAGTATAACTTCCTATGACAATGGGACCAAAAACGGGAAATACTAAATGAATCCAATTTATTTGAAATCTAAAATCCTGATTTTTTTTCTTGATGGCTCGGTCCGGTCCGGTCTTTGACCAGTATTAATCATTTTGGACAAAATTTATTTGAAAATAATTTTGTTGACAAGCACATACATAAGAAAAACAGAAGCCAGTGCTGAAGATACCGCGCATATGCGCGCCAAGAATCCGCGTCACATGCGCGTGACTTGCTGTTTTATACGCACATGGGCAGAACAAGGCGCGCATATGCGCGAACCTTTATGGAAATATGCATTGCATGCAGAACAAGGCGCGCATATGCGCGAGCCTTTCTGGAAATCTGCATTGCGAAGCTGTGCATGCGTCCCTTTGTCTATTCACTTAATGGTTGCCTCGAAATGGTGGGTTTCAACCAAACAATGTATCCCTTGACTAAAGTTGTGACTCTTCTTCACATCCGGTCCGTAGAGAAGTGACTTTTCTACGCATCCGGTGATCATCTATAAATGATTCATCCATCCATTTTAGAAAGCTACTGATCAATTTCGAATTTCTTGTCATATTGCTGCACTCATTTCGTTTTATACATACTTGAAAGTTCTTGCATATTTTGTTCGTTGTTTCGAGACTTGTAGTACTGCAAAATCTCGAATTGAAGTCGTTGTATCTTGGGGACGATTGCGGGCAACGTATAGCACTTTATACGGGCAATTTCGTCTTGCGAAAAAAGATTTTCCTTGCCATGACCTAACATTTTTGTTGCTATTTTTTTAGAAACGAGTATAAAATATACAACATAAAGAACATTAATGGGCACCAGAAATTTTCCGACGTGACCACTCCGACGTCCAAGTCAGTGAAGGCGTTATCAATCTCCTTGTTCTGTATTATTTCTTTACCTGCCGCTTTGGTGATAGTGCCTATTCCCTGTCTGCTCGGTGAAAAAGAGCCGATTTCTTGATGACATCCCCTCTTCCCAGAGAGGATGAAAAGGTCGGTTCTTTTACATCACCCTCCCTTCTCCTCCCAAATGCCTGACCGACTTCTTGCCCGGGTTGTGCCATTTCAATTATGAAATCTGACAAGGCTTGAGCTTTTATGGCTGTTCTTGGACGATAAGTGATATCATATTCTCCAATCTCTATCGTCCATTTTATCAACCTCCACGAGATAGCCGAGTTGGTCATGATTCTTCCCAGCGAACTGTTGTGAGGACATCAATAGAATGAGATAGGAAGTAAGGCCTAAGCTTTCTTGCGGTTCTGACCAGTGCCAGGGATATATTTTCAAATTCTGTGTACCTTAATTCGGGACCCCTAAGGGCATGACTTACATAGTACACCGGCTTTTGATCAGTGCCCTCCTCTTGAATAATGACCGAGTTGACTGCGCACTCGGTGGTAGACAGATATACTAACAAATTTTCTCCCACTCTAGGCTTAACCAAGATAGGTAGCCCGGCCAGATGGCTTTTCAGATCTTTGAAAGCATGTTCTGTTTGATTATCCCATCCGAATTTCTGAGCTTTCCAAAGTATTTGAAAGAAAGGTAGCTTCGATGTGCCGATCTTGATATGAAACGAGACAGAGACGCAATTCCAACCTATCATCTTTTGCACATCCTTTATGGTTTTAGGTGAAACCATATCTAAAATAGCTCTTACCTTCTCTGGATTGACTTCAATTTCCCTTTCAGTTACTATAAAGCCCAAGAATTTTCCACTCCTAACCCCGAAAGTGCATTTTAGTGGATTTAGCTTGACCTCATACTTTCGAAGGGTGGAGAAAGTAGCTTCAAGGTCTGGTATGAAGTCTCTTCTGCTTAGATTTTATCAGAATGTCATCAACGTAAACCTCAACATTCCTCCCGACTTGCTTCTCAAAAATCTTATTCATAAATCGTTGGTAAGTATGCCATGCGTTCTTTCAACCAAAACGCATTACTGTATAACAAAATGTTCCACCCGAAGTTATGAAACTAACCTTGTCTTGATCTTCTTAGGCCAGAGGTATCTGATGGTGCCTCTGATAAGCATCCATGAAATACAGAAGCTCATACCCAGACGTGGAATCAACCAGCTGGTCAATCCAAGGCAAAAGATAACAGTCTTTGGGGAAAACTTTGTTCAGGTCTAGAAAATCTACACGCATCCTCCACTTTCCTGTAGTTTTCTGGGCTACAACCACATTTGATAACCAAGTTGAGAATTGGATTTCCCTGAATTGGCCAGCTTTCAGTAATTCTCCTACTTGCTCCGCTATCACCATGTCCTTCTCTGGTCCGAAATGTCTTTTCTTCTGTTTTATCGGTCGTGAGTTTTTACATGTGTTTAGTTTATGCTGTACCACCCCAGATGAGATCCCGGCCAACTCTGCAGGGGACCAAGCGAATACATCCACATTTTGTTGTAAGCAAACTATTAATTTAGATCGGATGGATAGATCTAAATCCCAGGAAATTTTGGTGCTTCTCCCTGGATTCTCGGGGATTATGGTAATCTCCTCCTGTTCTTCCTCGACTACTGCCTGTATTTCTTCTACAGAATGCACTTCTCATCCGCCTCCTACACTCTCTTCATATTCATCCCTTCTCGCCCTCTTCTTCTCCACCCTAAAATTTATCTAATTCCTTAAAAATTGAATTTTGTACGTGGAAAACTAATTTATACACATAATATATATGCAAGATTACAAAAAAAATGTATTTATTCTAAGTATTTCACAAACTACTATATTGTTATTTATAGATCAATAAATAGTGTTTTTAAAAATATTTTAGTCCTTTTTTTAATCACGCAAACAATATTTTAAAAATAATTGATAATATATATCGAATATAAAAAAAAATTCATTAGATTTACCTCAAAATGATCAAATATTTTATTTTCCTTTGACGATATCTCAACTATCATAATAACACAATATAATAAATTAGCAAAATAAGCATATAAAAAAACAATGTAGTGATATATATATATATATATAGGGTTACGGAATAAAATTTTAAAATAAATGAATAAATAAATAAATAGAGTTGACAAAGTTTGGTGGAACAATTAATAATAAAACTCAATGATCATGATTATTCACGATGCATCCACGTGCTTTCATTAGCTGTATGGACTCGTTTTTTTCAGTCAAAACCATGAGAAACCACTTGAGTAAATTATATTAGTTTAGTGGTACATTTCATAACAATACTTGTTTCAAAATATCGAGACAATATAATGAGTTCTTTATTTCATTGGGTCGAGGGCATAATTTTGTCTAGATCACGTTTACATTTCATATCTTTGAAGAATCATATCAATAACTTTATACACCTATTACACTATATAAAAATAAAATAAAAAGTACCTGCATGTTCGTGGTAAGTAAGCATAGACATATTTTCACAATGTCTAATTTCTTTCCCCCAACAAATAAAATATTGTTATTTAGTTTTTTGAAAAAATATCTTAAAATCATTTCCACCCGTCTTCATGTTTTCGACATTATTATTATTTTGAATTCGACATTTTTTTGTTATTTCTTTCTTTTCACCGGCTATTTTACATTCGACCGCCGAAAAAGATTACTCGATACATAATGGGATCATTTTTTGAAAAGGACACAATTTTGAAACAGATACAGTAATCAAACAATACTTTTAAGGCAAAAACTTGTGTGAGACGGTCTCACATGTCGTATTTGTGAGACGGATCTTTTATTTGGCTCATCCATGAAAAAATATTACTTTTTATGCTAAGAGTATTACTTTTTATTGTGAATATGGGTAGGGTTGACCCGTCTCACAGATTAATATCCGTGAGACGGTCTCACATTAGACTCACTCTACTTTTAAATATTAAAATAATTAATATTAATTAACTGATAATTAAACATTTAATTCTCTTCTGCTTGTTTAATTTTTTATTTAATTAAAATTTTACATCGCTTTTTAAATTTTCATATCAAATAAAAATAATCACCACCAAATTTCTTTTTCTCATATTTATCATTAATTTTTGCATATACTGTTGGTAGATATTTGAAACACGCTTTTACATTTGATACACGATTTTGTTAGCCACACACTAACTACTCCTCTGTACATATATATTGGAACAATTGTAATTTTTTCCAGAAGTCAAGAAATGAAGTCGGCTTAGCTTCTTTTTTCTCTACACTTTAATATATACAATGTATATACTTCGACTACTAATTATTATGAAAAATATTGTTGGTATAACTTCCTTCCCACCATCATTCCAAAAATTGCAAAACTAAATTAATATATACACATTATTTAAAATCTCTGAAGTTATTGAAATAATATATCTAAATTACATTAATTTAGATTTTAAATCATTAACTTCGAATTTATTTGGTGAATTATATCTTTTGTATAACTTAATTGGCGGAATTTTGTTTTGTTTTGTTTTTGTTTTTAATATGCATTTTTATATATAAATATTTCGGTCCTATTTATAAGGGGATGATTTTTCCATTATTGCTATAGCTAATTATCCGCTGCAAAAATGGAAGATTTCTACATTCCAATTCTCACTGCCTTCATCATCACAGTATCCATCTTCTGCTATTTTTGGATTTCCAAAACAACTGAAAAAGAAACACATCCGATTCCACCAGGTCCTCAGGGCCTCCCAATTATTGGTTACCTGCCGTTCCTTCAGCTCAACCTGCACAAACAATTCACAGAATTGGCTAAAAAATACGGCCCAGTCTACAAGCTCTGGCTTGGAACCAAATTATGCGTGGTAATCAGCTCACCGTCCTTGATAAAAGAAGTTGTGAGAGACCAAGACACGATTTTCGCCAACCGGGATCCCCCTGTTGCAGCCATAGTTCTCACTGGCGGGGTAGACATAGTCTGGTCTCCGTATGGACAGTACTGGCGGGAGATGCGTAAACTATTCGTACGACAGATGCTAAGTAACAACAATCTTGAAGCTTCCTACGTTCATCGAAAAGACGAGGTTAGAAAGGTTGTTAAAAGCTTGTATACGAATGCCGGTAGTTCGGTTGAAATTGGCGAATTGATATTCCGTACTGAACTGAATGTTGTGTTCAGTATGCTTTGGGGTGATACGATGGATAAGAAAATATTCGATAGGATCGGAAGTGAGTTTCGGGAGGCAATGTCGAAACTTGTGGATTTGCTCGGCAAGCCTAATATTTCTGATTTTTTCCCAGTTTTGGCTAAGTTTGATGTTCAAGGAATAGAGAAAGAAGTAAAGAGTTTGATGCCATCTGTCGAAGAAATTCTTGATTCTGTAATAAATGAACGTATGAAGATGATGGTGAGTGGAAAAAGGAAGGACGAAAGAATAAAGGATTTTTTGCAAATTCTTTTGGATCTCAAGGAGAAAAATGAACAAGATATATCAATAGATCTGCCTCAAATAAGGGCTATATTACTGGTAATTTCCTAAAGTTTCTTCGCTTTTAATTTTACTTTGAAAGACCAAGTTAAAGAAAGCCCCTCAGGAAAAAAATAAAGGCTATATTAATTGCCCCTTCTCTATCTCAGTTTATAGCTCAATTGTTTGATCGATATTATGGAATGATTTGGCCATGTGCTGGCTGCAACATGAACTTTCCGTATACTTGAGAAACTTGAGCTGATTCTAATGGCCATCAGTACGTTGTTGACCATTGGTGCGTCAATATAACATTGGTTCGATAAAAAAACAAGAGGGAGTTTAGAATACATTTAATATATGATGCATGCATGTTAGTAGACATGTTCAACATGAAACTTGTAAAATTGTACCGAAAATCTCTGACTGGAAAAAATTTCTTCAATAGGATATTATCGTTGCTGGCACGGATACGACGGCAACTATCATTGAGTGGGTGATGGCTGAGGTTTTGAACAATCCACAAGTGAAGAAAAAAGTGCAAGACGAGCTAACTGAAGTAGTAGGTCTAAACAATACGGTGGAAGAATCCCACATGTCAAGACTACACTATTTGGATGCCGTTGTAAAAGAAACTTTTCGGCTCCATCCACCGCTTCCTCTGCTAGTCCCCAAGCTTCCCAGCCAATCTAGCATAATTGGAGGATACACAATCCCAAAGGGCTCTAGTGTTTTCTTGAATACGTGGTCCATTCACATGGATCCTCTTATTTGGGAGAACCCATCTGAATTTAAGCCTGATAGGTTTTTGAACAACCCTGGAAAATTCGATTTCAATGGGAACAATTTCCATTTTCTCCCGTTTGGATCCGGAAGAAGGGTTTGCCCTGGAATTCTCCTGGCTGAGAGGATGGTAATGCACTTTTTGGCCACCCTTTTCCATTTGTTTGATTGGAAGTTGCCTGAGGGAGAAAAGCTTGATTTGTCTGAAAAATTTGGGATTGTTATGAGGAAGAGGACGCCGTTGCTTGCTATTCCTTCTCCAAGGTTCAATGATTTAGATATGTATATATAATTCGATGCATGTTGTTTGTTAATTTACTGTTTCGTAAGCTACAATTCATGTTATTCTTATCGTACGTGATCGATAAATTTTAAATATATTTTTGTTGTTTTAAAAAAAGTTAGACCGTAGATTTCAAATTCATCTGGCATATTAAAACTACTGATTCATATTAATTAATATGAATTTAAAATTCATCCAACAACCATGTAATTTAAAACTCATTTTAATTTGTGTAATTATTATATAAATAAGTAAGATAAGTTTTATTGGTAATCATAAATCTATAATTAAAATTCATTAATTTCAAATTCATTGCACACTCTCGCTGAATTCTTCTAGCCACACCACTTGTTTGACCTAATTGATTAGCAACGACAAATGTCTGGGCAGAAACGAAATGGCCTGTGTTTATGACTTTATTGTTGGATAATGGTATTACCCCGTCTCAGCTCTTGCAGCTCACTTCGCTCTATCGTCCTGTTTAGTCCGAATCCAAGCTTTGGCCCGCTACCGGCCTGTACTGCTATTGGCTCTTTGTTTGTTTGTTTTTTTATGGAATTACTATTCGCCTGTCTTTCATTCCCACGAAGATTACAAATTTTTAGATACTTGAATATGATATCATAAATTTTTTTTTACGAAAAATTACAATTTTAGTCATATAAATTATCATATTTTGGACTTTAATGTTAAAAGTCGTCAATGTTTGATTTTCACCAAATAATTTGGTTTTTTTTTTAGTCTATATTCGCTCGAAACTACTTAATTTATCTAATAATGCTTATTTAGAACTGATACTCTACTATATAACTCATATAACAAAAATAAAACATATATCATTGACATTAAAATTTATTTAAACAAAAAGAAAACGACGATTTTTGCCTCTCATTTTAAAAAATAAAACATATGTTATACCCGTCAAAATTATATCCTTTTTTTTTTAATAAGTGAGCCGAATTCGAAATAATTTGTTCTATGTTGTTTAAAAAAAATTGAAGGACACATTCATACATTGACATAAAATAACATAGATTTAGAACACCGGATAAAAGCTTCTCCATGGATTTTTTTAAGTTATATCGTGGGTTAGTTGAAACTAGTGTTTTTAAAATTGGTCAGGCCGGTTAGACCGAGAACCAATTACGGGTCCGGTCCTAACCAACTCTAATAACTGTTTTTATGATCAAATCGGTCAGAATCGATCGGACCGATCGTGAACCGGTTAAAAAATGGTTCACCCTTTTCTTTTCCTTTTTTTTTTTTAGAATTTGAATATTTTTTTATATATTTCAAAAAAAATATTTCTTATATTTTATATTTTTATTTTTATTTTTAGTTAAATATATATGATTATTTGACTTTTGAATTTTGCTAAAAAAATTTATTCTGTAGTATTACAGTTTACTTTGATTTATTTTTTTATCTATATAAAATATAAATATAATTATATTTGATTATATATATGTTGTTTATATTTTAAATTTGATATATACTTTTTCATTATTATTTTTTAATTGTAAATCCAATAAAGAAACAGCCAAGGTCATAGTTTACAATGTTTGCTAGTCACGATAGCACAATTAATCAATCGAAATTAGAATTATATTATTATTTATATATATATTTAAGATTTTTAGAATTTAAAATATTTATTTACTATTTTATATTATTATTCTATCTGATATAGTTTTTTGATCTAATATGTTGCACTGTTTTTTAATACAGACTTATTAGATAATCAATCTAATTATAAAAACATTGGCAATTCGCGAGGTGCATTAGTATCTATGTACAACATTGTTTTTATAAATAATAAAAACAAATTCACACCTATGCATCACTCGAATCCAAAACATATATATTTATGTACCAAAAACAACAAAAAGAAAAAGCCCATACTATGCTAGTAGTCTATTTGGTTGCCTAAATTTAATATTTTATTTTTTTATAGTATCATTGATTTCCCCTCATTTCCCCCCATACCTAAGGCCTTTTCAGTTTCCATGTCACTGAAACAATCGAATCCAAAATCATGAACCCCGAAATCTTGACAATCCAATAGCCACGAGCATGTATCGTCCCAAGTTTGCAAGAAAATGTTGTTCACCTCTTCGTCCAAACATGGGAAATCCGGTGGAACCTCGACTTGAGGCGGATCATCCCCAAACAGGCAAGCGATCAAAGGGTCGTTTTCGTACAAACTGTCTTCGTGTAAGATCGATTCATCGGACGAGCATTTCTCACCCCCAAACAGGCAAGCGATCAAAGGGTCGTTTTCGTACAAAAATTTTTCGTGTAAAATCGATTCATCGGACGAACAATTCTCATGTGGCGAAAACGGGTTTTCTTCTAAGTTTCCGGTGCATTCTGGGGATTTATTTTTGGCTGGTTTCGGGAAATTATCTGATTCATTGGACGGTGAATTTGTAGTTTCGTTGGTGTTTGGCTTTGGCTGTTGGACTAGGGGTTCATGTGTGACAGGATCAATTTCCATTTTCAGTAACTTTTTCTTGATATGGGTGTTCCAATGGTTTTTAATCTCATTATCAGTCCTACCTGGCAATCTTGCTGCAATTTTGGACCACCTGATTTAGAAATTTTAGGTTAGCGTTAGTGCGTAATGACATAAAAAAAACAATTAAGTTTAATATATTTGATCTGCAAAAACAACTATTGCACAAGATTGAACCAAATAAAAAAAACAAACAAAATGGCTTCGTATTTTGTCTTCCAATTATTTATCATTGTTCGATTTATTTACTAGATATTAATGACATATGTATTGAATTTCTAATATAAGTTTATATTGTATATCTAATAATGAATTTATAGCATGCATAGTAGAATTATAAAAGTTAACATTACAAATTTGAAAATAAATGTTTAGTGGGCGAAAGACGAACGTAACCGAAAATTCTCATAAAGAGCAAGGAAAATAAACAATAGCATTATTAAATTATGGGAAGACTAAAAATTGAAATCTCAACTTGACGACATGTTAAATGTACAACAAATNCACTCAATATATATTATCTTTTATTATAGGAGCTTGCGTATTTGGCCCGTATCCCACTATACTACTGTACTTGAATGTCCCCCCAAAAATTCTCAACACTAAAAAAGGAATGATTCTCATGTCACAGGCCTCTTGGCATAGGTGTGGTACCTTTATTCCCCAGAGGGCCATTTAGTTTTTTGGGTTTGATACCACACCTATCTGTCAAAATCAGACACATACATTATCAAAAAAACAAGAAATAAAATGTTCGGAAAATATTATTTTATTTTCTTAGCATTTTAAGGAGCTAAAGAAATTCAACTTATATATAGAGTGTTGGTGACGTTTCTTCCCCCAGAATGGATATTGAGGTGCCACCTAAAATGTACAACGCTTTCGGAATACTTTGACTATAAAATCTATAGACGCTTTATTTTTATTTTATTTTGGGAAAAAAATAGATATAATCTTGATGTTTGAATACAAGACTAATGAATTTTAATTTTTTTTTTTAAAAAAAACATATTAGATTCTGATATACTCTTTTTATGATGACTTTTTATTCAAACATTTTTGTTTAAATATATAATATATATATCAAAGTTACATTGAAGTTAACCTCATTTGGTCCATTCCTACATAAGAACTTTGAATGTATTAGGAAAAACATGTACGTACAAGGCTTAACACACCAAAAATCAAAGAGACAGCAATGTTCTGAATATACCTGTTGCCGAGCCGCGCGTGAAGATCAATGACCAACTGCTCCTCTGCCGGAGTGAGAAGGCCTCTCTTCAAGTCAGGGCGGAGATAATTCGTCCAACGGAGGCGGCAACTCTTGCCACAGCGGCGGAGGCCCGCCAGTTTGGGGACTGCCCGCCAGCAGCATTGGCCTTTTGTCAAGATAAAATTGATAAGTTTATTATCTTCCTCCGCCGTCCATGGTCCTTTCTTCACCCCAGCTTTGTCGCAACACGGTTGTCTTCCCATCTCCACCACCACAAATAAATTATATTTATAAACTTTGGTAGAACTCAAAAGTCCCCTTTACCCACCTTTATATATCCCCAAGCTAAGCCATAAAACGTATCCATTACTTTTTTCTTTAATTTCAAAAAAAAATAAAATAAAAAAATTTGTGTGCATGTGTTATTATATACGTATGGCCCACCGAAAGGCACTGATGAACTGCAAGCATGGTTTTAGATGTTATTATTGGAGCAACTCCACATGGGTAAACCAAAAACAAAGCTACAATGAATTTTCAAGCACTGCCTTTTAATGTTAGCTTTCGGACCCAAATATTCTTGAAATGGAGAATATTAATTTTTTTAAAAAAAAATTGTGATTTAGAAACATTATAATTTTAAATGTGAGAATACGACGAAGTTGTAAGAAATATATCAAATTTAAAAAACTAGAGGACAATTTCTAAGTCGAACTCACAAATAAAGGAAATTCTCAAATTTTTTTAAAGATCCCGAAAATATTT
This sequence comes from Primulina huaijiensis, assembly GCF_012295235.1. Classification (NCBI taxonomy): domain Eukaryota; kingdom Viridiplantae; phylum Streptophyta; class Magnoliopsida; order Lamiales; family Gesneriaceae; genus Primulina; species Primulina huaijiensis. The sequence goes on along the minus strand of NC_133312.1, from coordinate 3,636,441 downwards.
GGCTCAAAACCAAATACGCAAGGATCACCTTTGTGATTGCTGCGTGACTCAAGGACTCCGTCATCACTAACGTCACCACCCGTTTGCTTGGATCCGTTTTATGGGGAGCTTCATCATTTTGTTCGGTCTGCTCACCACTAAACTTCAAATAAAATAAAAATTGGAGAAAAGGGAAATAATTGAGTTTTCAATTTAGTTGAAAATAAATTTTATAACTATGTATTTGTAAGGTTGTATTTATCGAGTAAATACTTTATAATATATTACAGAATGCATGTTTAATTTATGGAAGTAAATATTTATGTAATTTCTTTGATTTCGTTTACTACGCACTCTTTTATATTGAAATAAACTTTAAAGTTTGGCACATTTATAGGATGTAAAAATCCTACAATGACTAGGGGTGGACACTTGTTGGATTTTTCAGATTTCTTGTAGTTTGGGTCGGGTACTCGATTTCGTTAGCTAGTGTTTTTGTTACTCGAATCCGACCAGTATACCCGATCGGTTTGAGTTCGAGTATGGTTAGATTCGGGTCTCATATTTTTTAAAATATATTTTTTTTTAAAATGAAATGCTAACCAAATAATCTTCTAATTCCTATTCCCAACTTCTTTTTGAACTTAATTTTTTATATACATATATATTGAATACCCATATAGGAAAAAAAAAAATAATAGTTTCACTACCCTAAACTTAATTTATTATTATTAGCGTCCAAAATTTAGGGGTGTTCAAACTTCGGATAAAATCGAACACTGAACCGAACAAAAAATTGAATTTTATAATTCGTATATAAATATTGAAACCGAAATTTATTTGGTTTGGTTTCGGATTATATATGTCAAAACCGAAACGACCGAAAAAATCGAAATTTCATTAAATTAATAATTTTATTTTTATTATATATTTTTTGAGATGACATTAATGAATGATGAATTATTTTGAATAATATTTAGTTGATTGTTGTTTATGTAATTCATTTAGACTTTATATTTAAATGTTTTATTAAGAAAATTATGTAAAAAATAACATATTATATTTTACAATATATTTATTTTATTAATTTAAATAGTTTTATCAAAACCGAAATAACCGACCGAGATAACCATCAACTGAACCATGCATTTCGGTAGAAAACCGAACCGAAGAAAAATAGTTCGAATATCAGATTATATATTTTTAAAACCGAAAACCGAAATAAAAAATCGAAAATCGAACCGAACCGTTCGATGAACACCTTTACCAAAATTTGAAAAAGTTCAGAACTTTCTAATAACAAGAATACCAATTAAAATAAAATCAAGATAATACCATAAATTTGGACCACTCCATTCAAGACCAAACCCATATCTCATCTTTAAAAAAATTTAAAAATCGAGTTTTCAGATACCCGATCGGGTACTTAGGGCATGGATTTTCTATCCGAATCCGATCAGACACAAGTTATCCGAAAAATGCACTGGTCGGGTCAAGTGCCCGATCCGATTGCCTATTCCTAGTATTGACCATAAAATTTGTTAGTAGCATTACCCAGTATTTATTTATTTATACATTTATCTGATACAAAAATAGGACTTTCTTATTTTCAGTTAGTATAAAAGAAACCCACAAAAATAATACACAGCAGTTTTACTGATAAACTAATTGCTATCTTTATTTCATTTTATAAAATACAAGTTAAGATCTTTCCTTTTTAATTATTATTACTCGTAAGTTTTAAAATACGGAAACGATTTTATTAGAAAATATTTTTAATTGTTACATAAGTTAATCTATATATAAAAGTGTATAAAGAACTTTTAATACTATGAATCATATCTGCTTCAAAATAATTTTTTTGCAATGAGCTTCTTTGAGACAGATGCTATCTTGTGAGTAATATTCACAGGATAGTTGGATGACCCAGATTTAACATCATTTAAAATCTGAGTGTTAAAACAGGATAATTAAAAACTTCATCAATTTTCATTTTTAATCGTGTAAGTTTTCAATTTACAGTTTTATTCATGTAAGTTGGTGTTTATTATCACATGTAGTCATTTTTCACTAGAGTGCTAACGTGACGTTGGAAATTGATGAAGTGATACCAAAAATTGATAAGGTAGCATCATAAATTACTGACATTACATTAGAAATTGATGACGTATCTAATGTCACATTATATATGATGAAAACAAGATAAAAAATGATGATAAATACCAACTTACACGACTAATACTGTAACTTGAAAATGCACATAACTAAAAATAAACAAATTGTCATGTTATAGGACCAAATTGTATTTTTCCCACTAAACATGATGGTTCCCCAAATTTGAAAGAATTTGGGTCATAAGATCAACCCTTAGGAGTTAGGACGTCAATATGGGGAACTCACATGTTTTTTTGATCGAATTTTTCAATATGTTAGTTTGATGTTACCATGTGGGATAGAATCCATATGGTATAGTTGGACGGCCAGATTTAACATCATTTGAGGTTTGATTATTAAAACTTCTGAGTTCTTCACATTTGAAAGAATTTGAGTCATCAAATTAACCGTTAGGGCAATTTGGGAACCCATATGTTTTAAGGATCCAATTTTTCAAAAAGATTAGTTCGATGCTACGTAATATTCATAAGTTAGCTGGAGGACCTAGAATTTTTATTTTTTTTTTTTTTTTTGATATCCTAATCTAGGGTGTGGGGAAGACTCGAACTTGAGTCAATACATGGGAAATTCCGGTGAATCCATTGGACCAAGCTCTCGTCTCAGTTAGACGACCTAGATTTAATATCGTTAGGGTTGGAATGTTAAAATTTGCGGGTTTCCCCCTTCAATTTCTAAAAAAAATATTGAAATTAGATAAACTGAACGACATTATATTCAAGTACTACGAGTTGGACCTCTGACGCGCGATCATGAGTGTATCTATATTTGAATGTCACGAAGTGACTAGGAAGACAAACCTTTAACTTTACTTAAATAAATAAAACTGAGTGAAATTTGCTCTAAAAAAATTTAAAAAATCAATGCAGTGAAACGAAAAAAAAAAACTTAATTTAAAAAATAGGAAAAGTTTTTGCCAGCTCTCATCCGGTTTTTTTGCTGATTAGGACAATGATTAATATTCTAATATTAATTTTTTCACGTTGCGAATCATAATTGGCATCAAATCTTGTCTCCCGATCGATTAAAACAAATTTCGAGATTTGTTCTATCAATTTCAATCAATTATTGAGGTTGCTAATTTTTTTAGAGAACCGGCCGTGTCGATCCCTGGAAAACTTTGTGTGCTTTAATTTGTTAATGAAATTTGTACAAGTTATTTGAATAACATACTGTTAAGATTTTTAACCTGTATTTTGTGGTACGTGTCTTATGTAGAAGATTTATTTTAGTCGGATTGAACAAATTATGTCATTTGTGATTTGGACACAAATTGCAATAAATTATGTTATCTGAGCCTTAAAATGGTGGCAGCTAATAATTTCAACAATTTGGTCTTTGACTTTGAGCAACTACCTGGGTTCACTTTTTATTTTATTTTTATAATATATTATTATTATTTTTTTTACCGATCAATACCGTTTGTTAATTATCCCACATCGGTTGGATAAATAAACTGGGAGTTGCATATATGAACTTGGACAATCCTCTCCCGTTGAGCTAGCTTTTGATGTTGAGTTAGGTCCAAGTTCCAATCTTAANATTATGTAAAAAATAACATATTATATTTTACAATATATTTATTTTATTAATTTAAATAGTTTTATCAAAACCGAAATAACCGACCGAGATAACCATCAACTGAACCATGCATTTCGGTAGAAAACCGAACCGAAGAAAAATAGTTCGAATATCAGATTATATATTTTTAAAACCGAAAACCGAAATAAAAAATCGAAAATCGAACCGAACCGTTCGATGAACACCTTTACCAAAATTTGAAAAAGTTCAGAACTTTCTAATAACAAGAATACCAATTAAAATAAAATCAAGATAATACCATAAATTTGGACCACTCCATTCAAGACCAAACCCATATCTCATCTTTAAAAAAATTTAAAAATCGAGTTTTCAGATACCCGATCGGGTACTTAGGGCATGGATTTTCTATCCGAATCCGATCAGACACAAGTTATCCGAAAAATGCACTGGTCGGGTCAAGTGCCCGATCCGATTGCCTATTCCTAGTATTGACCATAAAATTTGTTAGTAGCATTACCCAGTATTTATTTATTTATACATTTATCTGATACAAAAATAGGACTTTCTTATTTTCAGTTAGTATAAAAGAAACCCACAAAAATAATACACAGCAGTTTTACTGATAAACTAATTGCTATCTTTATTTCATTTTATAAAATACAAGTTAAGATCTTTCCTTTTTAATTATTATTACTCGTAAGTTTTAAAATACGGAAACGATTTTATTAGAAAATATTTTTAATTGTTACATAAGTTAATCTATATATAAAAGTGTATAAAGAACTTTTAATACTATGAATCATATCTGCTTCAAAATAATTTTTTTGCAATGAGCTTCTTTGAGACAGATGCTATCTTGTGAGTAATATTCACAGGATAGTTGGATGACCCAGATTTAACATCATTTAAAATCTGAGTGTTAAAACAGGATAATTAAAAACTTCATCAATTTTCATTTTTAATCGTGTAAGTTTTCAATTTACAGTTTTATTCATGTAAGTTGGTGTTTATTATCACATGTAGTCATTTTTCACTAGAGTGCTAACGTGACGTTGGAAATTGATGAAGTGATACCAAAAATTGATAAGGTAGCATCATAAATTACTGACATTACATTAGAAATTGATGACGTATCTAATGTCACATTATATATGATGAAAACAAGATAAAAAATGATGATAAATACCAACTTACACGACTAATACTGTAACTTGAAAATGCACATAACTAAAAATAAACAAATTGTCATGTTATAGGACCAAATTGTATTTTTCCCACTAAACATGATGGTTCCCCAAATTTGAAAGAATTTGGGTCATAAGATCAACCCTTAGGAGTTAGGACGTCAATATGGGGAACTCACATGTTTTTTTGATCGAATTTTTCAATATGTTAGTTTGATGTTACCATGTGGGATAGAATCCATATGGTATAGTTGGACGGCCAGATTTAACATCATTTGAGGTTTGATTATTAAAACTTCTGAGTTCTTCACATTTGAAAGAATTTGAGTCATCAAATTAACCGTTAGGGCAATTTGGGAACCCATATGTTTTAAGGATCCAATTTTTCAAAAAGATTAGTTCGATGCTACGTAATATTCATAAGTTAGCTGGAGGACCTAGAATTTTTATTTTTTTTTTTTTTTTTGATATCCTAATCTAGGGTGTGGGGAAGACTCGAACTTGAGTCAATACATGGGAAATTCCGGTGAATCCATTGGACCAAGCTCTCGTCTCAGTTAGACGACCTAGATTTAATATCGTTAGGGTTGGAATGTTAAAATTTGCGGGTTTCCCCCTTCAATTTCTAAAAAAAATATTGAAATTAGATAAACTGAACGACATTATATTCAAGTACTACGAGTTGGACCTCTGACGCGCGATCATGAGTGTATCTATATTTGAATGTCACGAAGTGACTAGGAAGACAAACCTTTAACTTTACTTAAATAAATAAAACTGAGTGAAATTTGCTCTAAAAAAATTTAAAAAATCAATGCAGTGAAACGAAAAAAAAAAACTTAATTTAAAAAATAGGAAAAGTTTTTGCCAGCTCTCATCCGGTTTTTTTGCTGATTAGGACAATGATTAATATTCTAATATTAATTTTTTCACGTTGCGAATCATAATTGGCATCAAATCTTGTCTCCCGATCGATTAAAACAAATTTCGAGATTTGTTCTATCAATTTCAATCAATTATTGAGGTTGCTAATTTTTTTAGAGAACCGGCCGTGTCGATCCCTGGAAAACTTTGTGTGCTTTAATTTGTTAATGAAATTTGTACAAGTTATTTGAATAACATACTGTTAAGATTTTTAACCTGTATTTTGTGGTACGTGTCTTATGTAGAAGATTTATTTTAGTCGGATTGAACAAATTATGTCATTTGTGATTTGGACACAAATTGCAATAAATTATGTTATCTGAGCCTTAAAATGGTGGCAGCTAATAATTTCAACAATTTGGTCTTTGACTTTGAGCAACTACCTGGGTTCACTTTTTATTTTATTTTTATAATATATTATTATTATTTTTTTTACCGATCAATACCGTTTGTTAATTATCCCACATCGGTTGGATAAATAAACTGGGAGTTGCATATATGAACTTGGACAATCCTCTCCCGTTGAGCTAGCTTTTGATGTTGAGTTAGGTCCAAGTTCCAATCTTAACATCTTATCAGAGTTTAGGTTCCACCGTTATGTGTTGGATCACCCGTTCTGCTCATAGTTGGGTCATTTGTAAACTTCACGTACCAGAAGTTCATTCCTGGGCGTGAGGAAGTGTGTTAGTTGTCTCACATTGGTTGGATAAAATACCTGAGAGTTGCATATATGGACTTGGACAATTCTCCTCCCTTGAGCTAGCTTTTGAGGTCGAGTTAGGTCCATGTAAGAAACTTTTTTCTTGTATACGAAATATTTTGCGGAACTTGGATTATTTTAATCTTAAATTCTGAAGTATATATTAGTTACAGGCAGGAATATTGCCATGCTAAATATTAAACGAAACTAGTGTGGTAAAATACAGCAGTGTCACTGAATTGAATCGACGTATATATTTGTTAAAGTTCGGTATAATTTGTCGTAAAGCATAGTTTAGATGATAAAATAATAAGAAACAGATTAACATCAATAAAAATTTTGATTGTGGTTAAAGAAAGATGGATTTGGTGGAAGAAATAATTTCCTGACGTGTAATAAAGCGTAGTTTGACAAATCAATAGATCAAATAACGTATTAAAGATATCAAGCGACTATATAATAATAATAATATAAAAATATATAAAAATCACAGGTGTAACCTATAAGATGAAATGCGAGAAGTTTAATGAAAATTATAGATTAGATTGTGGTAATTATGTATGAAATTCAAATTTTTTTAAATTGTAGAGTTTAAATATTACATGTCAATCGTTGTAGTTCTCTTAATAGTGTTATTATTGCATATCAACAATATTTATCATAGTAATTGTATGTCTTGTGATCTATATGAACTGAACACTTGATCTTGACTCTGATATCAATTATAGAATCGATAGCTTGACGTTTTATCAAACAATTCAAATATTTTAAATCATATAATAGATCAAATATCATATGTCGATCACTCTTCTATCAAGTTAATTATAAGATTCCAACAATAAGTCACAAAATATATAAAGAGGTGATGACAATTTATCATAGTTAGGCAGAAAAAACAACTTTTTTGATTCACCGAGTTTTCAAATTTTGGTTTTGGTGCAGTGATTTTATTGTTTTTGGCTTTCAATCTTATGTCGTCGAAGTGCTGACGGGAAATCAGAAAATACTGACATGACATTGAAAGAGATGATGACGTTGCGTCAGAAATTTCTGACTTGTCTAATGTCATGTCAACAATTGGAATTAAATAGCTAATAATTTAATTTTAGTTTATCAAAATCAAAATTTGAAAACTTAGTGGAACAAAACCCGAGTTGAGAAACAAAAAATAAATAAATTTTAGCTAGTTAATCAAAGAAAGAGGATTTACCGACGGGAGACTCAGGTGACAGGCTATTCTTGTCAAAAGCTTTGTTTCGTATGTCCCTCTTGGATACCTGAATTTGGATTCATCGTCTTTATATGATCAGAAAAGATTGATATATACCAAAATTGAACTCTTAATTTCCCTCAATCATATCTTATTTTAAAGTAACTAAAACGGTATTTGTCGCAAACATTTGTTTGTGCGAGGCTAAGAATTTTAGTTTTCTTTAAACAATATTTTGAATTTAAGCCTTGTAAATGAAGAAATTAAGTGTATATTGACATGATTTTTTCTCATTATGAGTCCAATTAGGTTTGATCCCGAATTATGAACCGAGCTGAATTGAACATTTATTTATTTTGAAGAAAAATCGAACATTTATCAATTGAATACGTTATGTGAAAATATTGGTTTATGTTTGGATTTATATTTTATCCTTACCTTTTCAAATTACAAAATAAAATATTTTCATTTTATTTTTTATTGTTTTTTTTCCAAATTTTTTATCATAGTTCTAAAACTCTCGACATGACCATTGATTTTAATTTTCATTGTCATAACACATTAAAAATATTCTAGTTGTATATTATATTCTGACATACCCCTAAATATTGAAATTTTGAAATACACGACACTGCACCATTAGAAAACTAAGTGTATATTGATATAGTGACGCCATTAATTGAACACTTTTTATATGAGACTCTATCTATAATAATAATAATAATAAATACGTAAATTTATCCTTGTTTTCCCTTGTGAAATAATTGAAAAACAAGTTAATTATTCAATTTTCCACTTACCTTGCGTAGTTGCCTTGACTGCCCTGGCCCCCATAGCTCTCAAAAAAAATTATTGGGAAAAAAAATTAATCAACTAATTAATTTAAAGCTTTTATTAATTAGCACGTTACATGCTAATCCTGAAGTCATCATCAGGTTAATCTCCATTAATAAGAAAAGTCTCATTCTCCAACTCAAATGCAACTAAGGCAAAACTATTTCATTATGACTTTGGAACTATCAATCACGCAATTTATTGCTGGCTTGCAAATTCTCCAAACTCGAAATTATTTTTTTAGTGATTATTTTGCCATAAAACATCGTACAAGTTTATATATAAACTTGTGCATAATTATCACTGAGTTATTTTTATTTATGTTATTTTATTTGTGTGTTATATTATTCTACTACTTGTTGTCACTAGGTGTTATAATATCTGATACACACAACTTTTTACAGTTTATGTTAAACAGAAATCCCTACAAATATGATAAATGGTTGTAACAAAATTGTCTCAGAACAAATTAAATAATAGTTGTAAAATAATTTCAGATTAAATATATTCTAAAATATACTCGTAATAATATGTTCCTGGAATGTGACAAGATGTATATATTATGATCACCAAGCGCCTCCTGTAAATATGACGGAACTTGGGTGCAATCTCATCGTCACGCGGAACTTGGTGATAATTATAATGAAATGGGAGTTGTCGTTGAAAATTGAAGTACAATATGATCTCTTCGGCCAATACCTAAAATTACCTTTTGACAGGTTATTTTCACAATTAACATGGAGTTGTCGGCCAACTTAAAGACTTTAAACAAGTGTTAGGAGTACTTACAAAGTTAACTCCATAATTAATGGACTAATGACAGGACTTGGAGAAGATGGTCTTTCTTGAAGTCGATGATGATATGCTGCTTCTTTCGTCTCAGATGGTGGAAGTAGGGGTGTCAAAATCAGACACGACTCACCAATCCGATACGGTGTAATCCGAAAAAAATCAAGTTTGAGTTTGAGATTTTCGGGTTCGGATCAAATCGGGTTGGACCCGATAGCTGACCCGAAAAAATGATCGGATTGAGTTGGGTTTGAAAATTTTTAATTTTTTTAAAAAAATATATAATTAATAAATATTGCCTACGTTTTTATATATTGTATGTCTGAAAAATATTTATTGTATATTTATATCTTAAATTTTCATAATTTAATATTTATTTTGAACATTTTTTATTTTTTAAACAATTGTTTATTTGATTTAGTAAATATAATTTATTTTTCTACAATTAGACTTTCAAATTTAATCATATATATGAGGAAGATTTTTTTATTATGCGTTTAAATTAAAATATTATTATTATTATTATTTGAATTTTATTTATTTTTTAAAAAAAATTAAAATCGGGTTGATTAGGTTGGCTCAGGTTTGGGTTAGGTTCGGGTTGAGCAATTTTTGAATAGTACTATTGTTCAACCCGACCCAACCCATCTAAATTGACACCCCTAGGTGGAAGAAACCCTGATATGTTGTTTATGACGCGGAGAGACAGGTAGTTTTAGATTTTATTTTTCGTGTGTGTTGCGTGATGTTTTGAGTCCTAAGATTAGTTAATGTTTGTTCTGAACTAGGAACGATGAGTCGATAATGTCCATGTATATTATAAATCGACGTCCAAGTAATTAAAATAAATTTTTGTTCTAACTAGGAACGAAGAGTCGATAATTTTTGTTCTATCTAGGAACAAATTTATTTTCATTGTTAAATAAATTAAATAGAGAAAATTCAAATTCATCTTCTATTTAATTACATTATAATTATACGTATCACGATAGATTTCAAATGATTCTAATATTTTAAGGATTTGAAATGTATTATGATTAGTATAATTGTAATGTAAATAAGTGTGAAAATTAATTTGAATTTTTATTGTCTAATTTATTTGAATAATAAAAATATATTTAAATTCATGCTCCGTTCCATCCAAATTCAAAGAAGATGATTGGATTAATTTGTTTCATTTTTCAAAATGATCAGTCACGTTGATGACTTTGATGGACTTTTGCCCAATTGCTTTTCCACTTTGGAAAAAGTAAACGGTAATAATAATTACTACATTTCATAGGAACGATTCGGAATTGAGTTTGGTTCGTCGGTCACAATTTTATATGACGTGTCATTTCGACAAAATTTATATTTTAACATCACATCATACGATTATCATAGGACGATTTTACATTGAATAGGTATTTTTAGGTATTTTTCGTACGTAGTATTTCTCATGGTAAAATTTTAAGGGCAATTTTGAAAAAAATATATCTGTCCATCTTTGATTTAAAATTCAGTACCTATATGTTTTTTTTACAAATTAATACCTGACAACACTACAATCTTAGTTTTAACTACCTACAAAGATAAATTTACATTTTTGCCCTTTTATTATTTAAATAAAGATATAATTTTATCCACCAAATTAATTGTGTGTTTTCCATCTATCAAAGTATTAGTACCTATTATGATGTTTCAAATACTTGATTTTGTTATTTGAATTCTCCAAATGTTTGCAAAAATACTATATTTTCGAACAATCACTATAAATTCAATCATTGTTTGTCTTTTCATGAAATGTGTATTTTGATAACATATTCATCTCATTTAATATTTTTTTTGTAAAAAAAATAACCAAATTCTCAAATAAGAATGAAAAAGTTAAAGTAATTAGTTTTATTTGAGAAGTACTTAATTTGAGTTGTCAAACACTTGATTTCGTAAATGAGATACTCACAATATGTATTATAATACTGGATATTCTAATAGACAACGTAAATTCACTAAGTATTGGTATTTCAATGGAAAATGCATTTGGATGAAATATTCATCTCATTTAATATTTTTTTTGTAAAAAAAATAAACAAATTCTCAAATAAGAATGAAAATGTTAAAGTAATTAGTTTTACTTGAGAAGTACTTAATTTGAGTTGGCAAACACTTGATTTCGTAAATGAGATACCAACAATATGTATTACAATATTGGATATTCGAATAGGCAACGTTAGTTCTCCAATAGTCCAAGTATTGATCTTTCCATGGAATATGCATTTGGATGAGACGTACCTAATTTGAGTTTGTAAATACTTGATTTGATATAGGAGATACTCATAATATGTAATAGAATACAGGATATTCAAATATGCAACGTAAGTTAACTAAGTGTTGGCTTTCCATGGAAGATGCATTTGGATGACATATTCATCTCATTTAATATATTTTTTGTAAAAAAAAAAACAAATTCTCGTATAAGAATGAAAATTTTAAAGTACTTAGTTTTACTTGATAAGTACCTAATTTGAGTTGGAAAATACTTGATTTCGTAAATGAGATCCTCACAATATGTATTAAATATTGGATATTCGAATAGACAACGTAAATTCTCCAAGTGTTGGTATTTCCATGGAATATGCATTTGGATGAAAAGTACCTAATTTGAGTTTGCAAATACTCGATTTGGCACAGGAGATACTCATATTATGTAATAGAATACTGGATATTCGAATGTAAGTTCACCAAGTGTTGGCTTTCCATGGAAGATTCGTTTGGATGACATATTTATCTAATTTAATATATTTTTGTAAAATTTTTTTTTATCAAATTAGCATGCAAATTTTAAAGTAGTTAGTTTTACTTGAGAAGTATTCATATTGCAAAGACTTGATTCGGTACATGATATACTCATAATATGTAATAGAATACTGGATATTCGAATATGCAACGTAAGTTCACCAAGTGTTTGTCTTTCTATGGAAGATGCATTTGGATGATATATTCATCTCATTTAATATTTTTTTGTAAAAGAAAAACAAATTCTCAAATAAACATGAATATTTAAAAGTACTTGATTTTACTTAAGAAGTACCTAATTTCATATTGCAAATACTTGATTTGGTACACGAGATACTCATAATATGTAATAGACTACTGGATATTCGAATATGCAACGTAAATTCACCAAGTATTGGTCTTTCCATGAAAGATGCATTTGGATTACATATTCATCTTATTTAATATTTTTTTGGTAAAAAAATTCTCAAATAGGCATGAAAATTTTAAAGTACTTCGTTTTACTTGAGAAGTACCTAATCCGAGTTTGCAAATACTTGATTTCGTAAATGAGATACTCACAATATGCATTAAAATACTGGATATTTCGAATAGGCAATATTTCCATGGAAAATTCATTAGGATACTTATTCATGTAATTTAAATAAATAAACATAGTTCATTATTAATCATGGACTAATTGGGAGATACATTATGAACATAGTTCGTAAATGAGCTTGAAATTTGCACTTTAAGCATATCTATCGATTCTTGGATTAATGATTTAAAATATTCATCAATATTAATTGACAATACTTTTTGATATTCATTGAATGACTTATTTGACAATTATACTTATTTGACATAATACTTATTGGTAATTATTCATTATACTTATTAGTGTTTTTTTCTTTATACTTATGAGTATTAATTTATAATATCATTAATATTCATTCACAATACTTGTTGGTATTCATTAAATGACAAGGCAATACTTTATTTGATATTATCCTCATCAGTATTCTTTCCTAATATTTATTGGTAATCTTTCATTATATGTATCAATATTATTTCATTATACTTATTATCAAATTTGAGTTTTTAAAGGGTAAAATCAATTATCAGTTGAATCTAATTATGTAATACTTGTAACAATTTATGTATCACATTTTTATTTCACGGATCTCATCATCAAAGACCACTCAATATTGACTTCAAATTATACATTTTGACATCATAAAATAATCGAATTTGAGTACTTAAATGGTAAAATCAAGTATTTGTGAACTCGTATTATGTATTATTTGTATTAATTTAGGTATCGCATTTTTACTTCACGAATGTCATCATCAAAGACCACTCAATATTAACTTCAAATTATATAATTTAACATCCCCAAATACTTGGATATAAATATTTTGGGAGTAAAATCAAATATTTGCGAACTCGCATTAGATACTCTTTCTATCAGTTTAGCTATAATATTTTAACTTCACCAATTTAGATACTTTTCATATCAATGCATCTTCCATGAAAAAATCAATACTTTATGAACTTACGTTGCCTATTCGAATATCCAGTATTTTAATACATATTGTGAGTATCTCATTCAAGATATCAAGTATTTGCAAACTCAAATTAGATACTCCTCAAGTAAAACTAAGTATTTTAAAATTTCAATACTTAGTTAGGAATTTTTTTTTGGGTTTTTTTTTTGTTTTTACAAAAAAATATTAAATGGGATGAATATGTCATCCAAATGCATCTTCCAAGAAAAGATAAACATTTGGTGAGCTTACATTGCATATTCGAATATCCAGTATTCAATTACATATTATAAGTATCTCATGTACCAAATCAAATATTTGCAATATCAAATTAGGTATTTCTCAAATAAAAATAAGTACTTTAAAATTTCTTTGCTTAGTTAGGAATTTGTTTTTTCTTTTACATAAAAAATATTAAATGAGATGAATATGTCATCTAAATGCTTATTCCATGGAAATATCAATAGTTGGTGAACTTAAGTTGCCTATTCGAATATCTAGTATTTTAATACATATTGTGAGTATCTCATTTACAAAATCAAGTATTTGCAAACTCAAATTAGGTACTTCTCAAGTAAAACTAAGTACTTTAAAATTTTCATACTTAGTTGAGAATTTGTTTTTTTTTAAAAAAATATTAAATGAGATGAATATGTTATCCAAATATATCTTCTATAAAAATACCAACACTTGGTGAACTTACGTTGCTTATTCGAATATCCAGTATTTTAATACATATTGTGAGTATCTCATTTACAAAATCAAGTATTTGCAAACTCAAATTAAAGTACTTCTCATTTAAGGAGTAAAATTAAGTATTGGTAGACTCGAATTAGATATTTTTTTTACTAATTGAGGTATCAGATTTTAACCCCACAAATGACACATCAAAAGCCACTCAATATTACTTGAAACTATTTTTTTTTGTATCCCAAAATAATCAAAATTGAGTCTTAAAAGGGTAAAATCAAGTATATGTCAAATCAAATTAGGTACTATTTGTACCAATTTAAGTAACACGTTTTTTATTCACAAATCTCATCATCAAAGAACATTCAATATTATTTTCAAACTATATATTTTGACATACTCAATAGAATTTGAGTATTTAAAAGGTAAAATCAAGTGTTTGTGAACTCGAATTATGTATTATTTGTATTAATTTAGGTATCACATTTTTACTTCACGAATATTATCATTGGTGTCACTTAATATTAACTTCAAATTATATTTTGGCATCCTCAAATAATTGGATATGAGTATTTACGGGGTAAAATCATGTATTTATAGACTCTAATTAGATATTCTTTGTACCAATTTAAGTATCACATTTTAATTTCACAAATGACACCATATTACTTGAAACTTAAGTATTTTCTTACACATTTGAAGTATTCAAATAGCGAAATCAAATATTTGGAACCCCAAAATAGGTATTTTATCGATCAAAATAAGTATTTTTTCTAATTCAACAATGAGTGAGAAACTGTGTTTTTTCAAAAATTAGATTACATAAATAAGTCATCTTAATGCATTTTCAATGAAAAGACCAATAATTATTGAATTTATTGTGATAGCTCGAAGATCCAGTATTTTCTTACACACTTGGAGTATTCAAAGAGTCAAATCAAGCATTTAGAACTTCGAAACAGGTATTTTGTATGTCAAAATAAATACTTAATCTTATTTAATGATGAGTGATGACCTATGTTTTTTTAAAAAATAAAATGACATGAATAAGTCATCTTAATGTATTTTTCATGAAAAGACCAACAATGACTGAATTTATGGCGAATGCTCGAAAATATAGTATTTTCTTATATATTTGGAGTATTCAAAGAGCGAAATCAAGTATCTGAAACCCCATAATAGGTACTTTGTATGTCAAAATAAGTATTTACTTTTATTCCATGATAATTGACAAACAATATTTTTTTAAAATTATATTTTAAATGGAGAAGATAGATATAATTTTTGTGGATAAAATAATATATTTATTTAAATAATAAAGGGTAAAAATGTAAATTTTGCTTTATGAGGATTCAAAACTAAAAGTATGGATATGTCAGGTACTGAATCCTAAAAAATTATGGCTAGGTACTGAATCTTAATTGAAACATTGATTTAGGTATTTTTCTGAAATTTGTCGAAATTTTAATATTTTGATAATCAATATATGATTTCATATACAATTAAAATGTAAAAGATTCGTATAATACAGAGGACTACTTCAAATATAGTATAAACTAACCGTATTAAATAGCGACCGGTGTCGATGTAGGATGGGCTAGATTTTGAAACTCCAAATCAATTGGCGAAAATAAATTGTAGTCAGATTTCAAGCTATGCTATATTTAAAATAATGTTAATTAGTCTCTCTCATTAAAAAAATCGATATGGAATAATCTAGATTCGAGTTAATTAGTATATTTTACATATATTTTCAAAAATAATAATTTAAATAAATTGAAAATATAGTAAGAAATTATTCATAAATGAAATATCCGAAACTTGTTCTTTATTCTCTCTTAACTAAACAATCTCACAAAAAAATGTATTAACCTATTAATTTTTGGGTTAAGCTGGGTTAGTGGACCTGCCCAGCAGGAGTTCGAGATGGGGTAAGGTAACATTAAAATAAAAAAATGGCTGATGAATATAGGTTTAATCGGATTGAGCATAGTCGGTTAATTTTCAACAGATTGTAGGGATAATTAGACATATAAGCTCATATCTCATTTTCTTTTGAATTTTGATCTTCATTTACCTGGTTACCTTTAATCTTTGAAAATTAACTTTCATTTAGGATTTTCACACTACTTTTTCCAAAATTTCCTTGGCCTCCTAAATCCCAATTACCCTAACCCAAAAAAGAGTAGATCTCTTGTGAGACGGTCTCACGAATCTTTATCTGTGAGTCGGATCAACCCTATCGATATTCACAATAAAAAGTAATACTCTTAGCATAAAAAGTAATATTTTTTCATGAATGATTCAAATAAGAGACCCGTCTCAC
The DNA here is from genome assembly GCF_012295235.1 of Primulina huaijiensis. NCBI lineage: Eukaryota > Viridiplantae > Streptophyta > Magnoliopsida > Lamiales > Gesneriaceae > Primulina > Primulina huaijiensis. The sequence goes on along the minus strand of NC_133312.1, from coordinate 3,619,790 downwards.
AAAATACGATCCGTGAGACCGTCTCACACAAGTTTTTGTCCCAAAAAAATGAGCCTCCCGCATAATTAATCAAGATCTTATTCATGATAAGTGTTGTAGAACATTGTTCACTAACTATACAAGTTAGCTGATGATTTCTAAATATTATGTTACAGTTAGTATTACTAGCCTGTCGTTTCGTTCGAAATGCTACGAACGCTATAGCGTTGGACAAAGATATACGGAAAATGAAATTTGCTGACAATCTGAGTTTTAGATGGATTGAAGGACGTGAGGTTAATGAAAAAATGTTTTAAAAGGGTAAAATACTAAAAAATAAATGAATTAATTAAGAAGAGAGTTATGTTTCAAATTCAACGTCAAATGGAGGTTAAATTTTTTTTTTAAAAGAGTAGTTCATGGATATAAATCCATACGATAGCTCGACTTATTAATATTTTTTTCATGAGACGGATAAATTTGAAGATTTGTCTCACAAAAATTGAATTATGATAAGTCTCATTAGAGTTTTTATATTTTTAAAATATCCTTAAAGATGATGCAAGCTCAGTTTTCAGTCGGTATGTAAACTGCCACCAAATTAAGGGAAGGAGGGAGTGCCATAAACTGGAACGAGTCATGCTCATGGCCTGATCTATTCTGCATGATACACGCTCAATCTAGAACTAGATTGAATTATTTTGAGCTTGATTCGCAAACTCGAGCGTTCCCAAAAGATCAAACTTCATGCAATACAGGGAAACAAAATACATAAATCGATTATCATGTCATACAGGGAAACATAAAATCGAACACATTATTCTGCGATATCACTTATCAACAACGCATTACTGGGAAAAAAATTCATCATAGAAAAACATGAAAATCCATGTTGATTCAGAAAATCAGTAAGAATAAAGTGTTGGCTCAAGAGAGAAATATAGTAGTCGAAATCAAGAGTAAGGCTGGCATTCCAATCCATGAAATTCTGTCCACGGCATTCCCCTTATCTGGTGCCCCTATCAAAATCAATTTTAATAACTGGCCAAAGAATATATACAGTTGAACAATATAACCAAGAATTTCAGAAAGCAATTTTTTTCGGAGAAATTAAATTTTCAGTCTTATCCGAGAACTCCTACTGACATAACCTCAACTGATAACTTAAACATTTAGGATTTACAAAGTTTCTAACATTGTGTTTAGATTAAGGATGTGATAGCAAAGAATCTAAATCCATATATGATCCAAATCCTCCTTTCAAATTTCGAATCATTTCGTCAATCCATGAACCAGAACCAGAACCTGGCTTCAGAGGCCTCAATTTTACAAAAACTATTACCAAGTGAATTTATATCAATTTGTGGAATTTTCAGAAGGTTTCAGAAGGTAAATTATTGTTTCAATCTATAAGGTGGGAACAACAAGACTACGTTATGCCTACTAATTTGACAAGCCATGGTCAACTCATTGAAAACGAAGATTCTTTTGTGTTTCCACACGATTTATTCAATCTTAAATTAAGAGCATCGGCGCCTGTGATCACATTTGATTTTCTTTTTTTTTTAATGTTGTTTAATAATAATAGAGTGATAAAAAGGCAATGTAATAGCTATTTTACCTGGAGGAGGAGGAACAATCGAAGAGCCTGGAGCAAAAGCTGTAGAGGCAGAAGAAATTAAAAGCACACTCTATTAGTCCACGAATAAAATCCAATTATACGATCGATAATTACTCGCAGTAAAAATATCCATAATTAGGAGCAAAATAAACTCGATTTTTTGCACAAAATTGAAGCACTAATACAACAAAACCTTGATCATTTAACAAACGATCGACCAAGTGATATCGAATTAGCAAATTAGTTACACTTTGTGGCTAATATACCAATTAAATATGGAGTCTCGTGATCGAGATTTATAGTGTAAGATGAACCATCAAACAAGTATTATCCTAGAGATGATATTGTCAAAAAACTAGCTCAGGGGAAGATTGTCCAAGTCCATCTATGTAACTTCCAGGTTATTTATCCAACCGATGTGGCACAACTAACGCAACCATCATGCTAGAAGTTTACAAATGACCCAACTATGGTCTGAACGGATGACCTAACTATAGACAGTCCAACACATAACGGTTGAATCTGAGCTCTGATACCATGTTAAGATTGAAACTTGAACCTAACTCAACCCAAAAACTAACTCAAAGATGGAAGATTGACCAAGTCTAAATATGCAACTCCAGGTTATTTCACATAAATTGGATAAATAATCTAGAAATTACATATTTGGACTTGAACAATTCTCTTTTGAGATAGTTTGGGGTTGAGTTAAGTCTAAGTTTCAATTTTAACATATATTATTTCATTTTCTTTATTTATTGTTTTTTTTATATTAATTTAGTATTGAAATGTTCAGGGAATGAACGAAGTATATCATAACGCCACGGGAGAGAAAAAAAATACCGGAGCGGGAGTCGTACCTTTGCAGGTGCTGACGTCATTAGGGAGACCACAGCGTTTGGGAAGCGCTAGTGCTTGATTGACATCAATCCCATAAGCACCCAACCCACCTGGCTGATTATAAATCTTGCACAGGCAATCAAGCTCATTTTCCACCACGGATTTGATGGCGGTGCAGCAGTCTGACCCCGGCTGGCCTGTGGTGTTCAGGTACTGTGCACACTGCACCAGCTTAGATACGCAGTCCGTCGACTGACCCTCCGCCATTTGGCTGGTGGCGATCACCAGCAGCGCCACCGTCAAAACTACCGCAGTCGTGGTGGTATTTGTTGCCATGTTCTGATTTGGGTTGTGATCGAAGTGGAAGATACTTTATGCTTGTCGTCTGAAAGTGGGAACTCGGAGAAAGATAAAATATGGGTAAAGAAATGTGAGACAATCAATCATATACATTGTTGGTCAATTATTTTATTTAATGTTGGACAGGCTGGGATGGGATACGGGAGGAACCTGTGGGGGTACGCGTCAAAAATTATAAGTAGGGATGACAATTTCATTCGAACNCATATAAAACTTCATTTTATATATATAGTTTTGATATGTATCCTATGAAGAGTATAGAAGCACGCATAATAACATTTTGTATTTAATAATTATTAATAAATATAAAACTATAAGAGCATCAAATCTTATGTGAGGTGGCCTATCCAATTTTAAATAGCAGGTATATGATAAGCGTAGTTAAAATATAATATTATGTTATAAAAATTGAATGATCAGACACCAACAGATGATTAATGGCAAGTGGGATCAACGAATGAGTAGTTATACAAGATGTTAATTGTTGGGTTACATAAATGTTAGTAATCTTGATTTTGTTAATAATAAAATTTGTTATTATATGGTGGTTTTTAATACATTTATTCAAGTAATTGATAGATGTCAAAATGGAATTTGACAAGCTAAAACTCAAATTTAGTCAAGTTAAAAATCTGATGAGCTAAAGTATTTCGATGATATCGCATAGACCAGAGATCCAAATGACTAGCGGGAAAAATGATTGTAAAGAAAACTCAATTATTTACAAGTCATATTACAGGTAGATTCAACTAGTTCGGAAGTTATCTAAGCTAACTGGATACTATAAGATTGATCAGCTGTCGGCTGGACATGAGCAGTTCTGATGTTTTGGTCATATCACTCAGCTCGATTATCGAAATGGAACGATTCATCATGCTTTAAAAATCCAAGACAATGATATACAAACCACTCTGAAGTCAAAGTCCGAATCAAAATTTAAAAAATTGATAAACCACGATAAATTTGTTGGTTTTGCATTGAATGAAGAACAAGTTAAAGCTTATAAACAGTATAATATTTTGAGCATGTCTTTCTTATATGAACTCGAAATTGAGTGATTCTTGATTTTTTTGGAAATCTAAGAGAAAGTGCTACAATTTTTATGTTCATCAATATCCCAGAAATCGATAAATCGAGAGTTATAGTTCAACTTATACCAACTTATATACAATCAGGTATTTTGATTATATATCTATCATATATAATCGAAATTGAGTGATCTTGATTCTGTGAAAATTTAAGAGAAATAACTAAAATTTTAAAGTTCATCACCCAAAAATCGACGAATCAAGAGTCAAAATAAGATAAAAGACCAACTCAACTTGGTGCAGCTCGAATTGGACCGGAGCAACTCCACCTGCACCTACACTTGGACCAACTCCAGCCACAGTCGGACAGGACCAACTCCAACCGCTCCAGCATAAAATAATCCTGATACTAAAAATTATCAACAAGTCGAATATGATTGTTTTAATGTTAGAAACAATACAAAAATTTTCAAACGTTTATATTATCTTTGGAGACCATAAGTACAAAAGATCAAACAACAAGATTTTGATGGGATCCAAAGCATGAACATATTATAAGAAGGAAACAAGTCAGAAGAGAGCAAACCCAAGAAAAGAGTGTGAGGATACGTTTGACGCACGAGAATTTTCCAAGAAGTCAATATTATCCGTTAAGATACGATGTCACTCATTTACGGTCCACTTAGCTAACCAGATCAAGCGGCGCAACTTCAGGAGATTGACGCACGAGAATTTTCCAAGAAGCCACTCATCTCAATACTACTCTCACTCATGCACGTTTAACTTAACATATCTTTTAATCCAAATTTAGATCACTAAATTATTTTTATCATTACATGTTATTTTGTAAGGGACCTGATACGCATACAATCTAAGATCATTTAATGTAGAAGATCAATATGAAATAACAACGCATATGGGTTCGATCATTGATTTCAAGATTCATAATGGAAGGTTATATAACTCAAAATAACTGAATTTTGACGAGATAAATCATGTATGAATAGGCATATAACATATCAAGGTAAAAATATTTTAAAGAAAAGAGTGCAGTTCTTATCTGAAAAAAAAAAATTAGGGTTGTTTCAATAGGAGCGTATAGACACATGGGCGGAGCTTCTCTTAGCCAATGTGACAGAGTAAAATTTGATAATATTTGGGTTAAAATTTTTCTAACAAAATACAAAAAAAATACATTTCAATAAACTTCACAACAGTTAGATTTTTGCCCTAAAATCTAAATTATTTTAGGTTTTTTTTACTTGACTATGGGCTCAGTACAAAATATTAAATTTTTGGGATTTGTCTTTCTTTTCTACTCGAGTTAATTAGGCTAAATACAAGTTTAGCTAAAATTTCAATATAAAAAAATTAAAAAATAAAAGGGCCCATTTGGGGGCATACATGTAGCTCCGTCCTTTCACACTGGGCTCAGAAAAAACATAAAAATAATTTTTAAAAATCAAATTGCATGTCCTTATATTTTCTTATTAAATTTAAGAGTGAGTCTTATGTGAGACCGTCTCACAGATATTAATCTGTGAGACGGGTCAACCCTACTCATATTCACAATAAAAAATAATACTCTTAGCATAAAAAATAATATTTTTTCATGGATGACCCAAATAAGAGATCCGTCTCACAAATACGACCTGTGAGACCGTCTCACACAAGTTTTTGCCTAAATTTAATCAAATTTATAAAAATAATAAATTATCATAATAATGATTAAGTTATTGTTGCTTCTTAAAATTCTAATTAAATATCTTATGTCATATGTTATATAATTCAGAAAAAAATTAAAAAAAAATTATCATTCATTATTATATAATCACAATAAATTACTTTTAAATAGATAATCAAATTGCTAATATAAATATATTTTCTATTACTTCTACTAGTTGGGACTGCGAATGTAGATATAATGTTTTCAATTAAATGAGTGATCATTGAATGAATAATAATTCATTGTCTATGTATAGAAAAAAATATTTTTAATAGTTATACTAAAAATATTGTACAAAAGTTTCAAAATAAGAACACTTGAAAGAGTAGGTTTTTTGTGAGATGGTCTCACGAATTTTTAACTGTAAGACGAGTCAATCCTACCGATATTCACAATAAAAAGTAATATTCTTAGCATAAAAAGTAATACTTTTTCATGAATGACCCAAATAAAAAATCTGTCTCACAAAATACGATCCGTGAGACCATTTCAAACAAGTTTTTGCCTACTTGAAAAGACTAATTATAAGATAATTATTTTATAGTACTTAATAATGATTAATTAATTAATTAGAAAAATTATATATTTTTTGATTTATTAATTATAAAATATTATTATCTACATTAGATCATGAGCTTCATCCCGAAATAGATATTTAAAAGTTGCGACTAGGGAACTTACACGACCAAGCACCAATACAGTAGATTTGCCATTAGCGATTACAGTTGTTATAATTCAGTGTGAATAGAACAGATAAAATGGACTAGGTGGCATAAAGTATTCTATTTAGATTTAAACATTCTAACCTCAAAAAAGACTTGCTAAGTCGAGACGACAATTCCAAGTCAATTGTTTGACAAATACTTAAATGCAATTGGAAGGAATAATCAACTTTAATTTAATATCTAATATTAATCATTTACCAATCCAAGATATGCGATATATTATTTCTAGTAGCTTTAGTAAATTATTTTTATTAAATCATCTTTCCAAAGAAAATCTACACAATCGAATGCTTATTTTTTTCCCTCAATTATTTAGCCTCGCTAGAGTCTGCCGAAATGATCTTTCTTATTTTTATTTTTTATTTTTAAAAAATATTTGGAACGATATAATATTCCAACGTAAACTTTGGGTTACGGCACAAAAGATTAATAAATGACTCGGGGGATTCCATCTAAGGCTTCTTCTTTGGTACGAAAAATCCAAGATTTAACTTATTTTCTTGGTTAATAATTAGTAATGGTAGCTTTCCGGGTTGAGACTCGGAATATTCAACGACGTTTAGATAATATTGAAATGTTGAGATTTTTTTTCAAGCTTGATTTCGCTGTCTTTGAGGAGATCTGGTCTTCATTATGTTGCTGCTGAATTTAATGGAAAATTTCCTCTATAATAATACTCGGAAACAAATATATAAATTCATTAAAAAATACAAAGAGGAAAAACGAAAATTGGTCTCTTTATTACAAAGAAGAAATTATATTTATAAATGGAAAAAGATGTAGCTTCTTGAACACACGAACATCTTTTATGCATATGTACTTGTTCAATTTCGAAAAAGTACATTGGATGTTGAGATTGTTACCACACAATTTATTATTTTAATTATTAAAATCAATAATAATAATTTAAATAATAATCTGAATTAATTCTGATGTCGTGTGCAATGCTTTTGTTTTATTATTATTTAAACATTATAATTATATTATAATATTCAGATTTGAAGATTTTCCTACACATGCCACCACTCAAATTCAATTCAATTCGTTTGATGCACGTCTCCTTAGAAGTCTTTTTTACATTCTTGTTTACTTTTCAAGGTGGGATAATCGTATTGTCATCTATATACATAGTTTGATACACATGATAAGATAAACATGTGATATATATATATAATATAAAGATAAGTTAATGATAAATAAGATGTAAGATATTATATTTAATGTTTGGTATGATTTTAATAAAAATTTATATATTAGATTGTAATGACAAAATTAACTTTATCATAATAAATTTTATAATTTCAAAATTGTTAGTTGAGCGAGAAATTTTATAATCCAAATTCTTCGGCATCCCAATGTTCTGAGCGAGAAATTAGTTAAATAATCTCGGTCAACTCTTTTTTTGAGAATATAATCTCCTCAAGTGTATTTTAAAAAAAAGAATTGACCGAGGTTAAAAAATAAAATACCCCTATTATGAGTTATGAATTAATTAGTCCAAATTTAGACATTATTTTTACATATTACATCGAATTAAGATCAGTCTACATAAACAGGCCCACAACATTACTAGACCTTGGTAGGCATGTACTTGGCTCAAAACCAATCCGGGCCAGGATATGTCGTGGTTGATTCGAAATATTAATTCTTTCTGGCTGTCTTTTTAGTAAATAAATTAAATATATATGATAATATTTTCACTCTTGACTTGGCATAAATCTTATGTTAACATCTTCTGTAACGTGGTTTAAATTTGTGACAAATGTTTAATTCAAAAAAATTATATGATTCAAAGCAAGTAACATATCCTTTAATATGATTTAGATTTGTGTCACGTATATTATACGAGGATGCTAATAATTTTTTTTGAAAATTATGATTCACGTGTCACAGATCTAAATGGTGTAATATTGTTGTGTGGGGTATTCAAATATGAGAGGAAAGCAAGAAGAAAACAATGAAAATGGTTTTGTAGAGGCAAGTGTTGAACACTTTCTCCTTAAGAAGAATTTGCCCTCGCAATGTGCTAGAGTTTGTGGCAATCTTCTCCCAAGATACAACTACAACACTTGAATAATGAGCACTCAACTATTCAAGTTCTATCACAAGAAAATGAATAAAACTATCTCTTTTAGAAGAAGGAAGAAGAAGAAGATGCAAAATGATGTATTGTTCAAAAAGTATTTTTGATTTTCAATCAATCAAATATTTAATGTTTTTCAAATGAAGAGACATGATCTTTTATTCATAGGGATGTCCCTTGGCCATTGTAACTGATCACAATCATCAAACAATGCCAAGGAAATGAAAAAATTCAAGAAAAATTCGAAGGGACACGAAGGCCTGCAGGGGCGCCCGCGCGCTGCCGAGCGCTCTCGGCAGCGCTCGACAGCGCCTGCCGAGACGAGAGCTCTCGGCAGGCGCACCTGCGCGCCTGCCACTGTTCACGCCCGAATTAATTCATTTTTTTTTTCATATTCGTCCCTTACATGTTCCGACTACTCGTTTGAGTTTCTTTCAACATTTGATGAACTCTTTTCGAGTTTTATTCAGAACCACCGAACATAATATTCGTTCATTAAGCTTCGTTCTTCATTTCGAACTTTTCCAATCAGACACATTGATTAATTTGCTTAATTTTCATTCATTAAGCATCGAAATTTTCCAACAATCCCCCACATGAATGAAATTAATGCATGAATGCTCGTGATGCACAAGAGAGAGTATAGATGAAAAAATTATCATATCAGGAGAGGTGGCTTTTGGCTTTGAACCTTCCCTAGTGGAATAAAATCGGATTTACTAGGCCACGAAGTGAACGTGATGTCTTGAACTTCTTGGCGGTTCATGTAAACCCAGACAACTGTACCCACATGATAACCTTTCTTCCATTTCCATTTTGTTTTATCGGTTGTGTCCGTTTTGGCCATGGAACACATCTTGGCTTCATACGTGTTTCATCGAGGCGGCCCGTCCTCACACATACATAGGTGATCTCCTTGTAAAAGGGTATCCTGCTTACCCCGTTTTTGCAAGCTACATAATCATTAAAAGTACAATACTTAACCTCACTACCTTTGTAGGCAACTTCACTCATCGTCATAGGAATGAGGAGCGATTCCTCAAGTTCTCATAACTTAGTTGTCCCATTGAACCAAGATCTTGGGATCTCCAATCAACAAGGTTGGGTTGCCACTATGAAAACTTTATTTGGTAGGTTTTAAACCCATTACTCTTGACAGACAGTACATTTGATCTCTATTTAATGATTTTGTAAGCGGATCCGCTAAGTTATCCTTTGATTTAATATAATCAACAGATATAACTCCATTAGAGATCAACTGTCGTACAGTATTATGTCTTCGACGAATGTGTCGAGACTTGCCATTGTACATACTGTTTTGTGCCCTTGTAATTGCCGACTGACTATCGCAATGTATCATTATTGCTGGCACTGGACTTGTCCAACACGGAATGTCCTCTAGAAAGTTACGAAGCCATTCAGCTTCTTCTGCAGCTTTATCTAGCGCTATGAACTCCGATTCCATAGTAGATCTAGCAATGCAAGTTTGTTTCGATGACCTCCAAGAGATTGCTCCTCCACCAATGGTAAATACATAGTCGCTGGTGGATTTGGAATCCTTGGTGTCAGAAATCCAATTTGCATCACAGTATCCTTCAAGTACTGCAGGATACCTTGTGTAATTTAGTCCGTATTCTGAGGTGTGCTTTAAATATCTAAGCACCCTTGTCAATGCCTTCCAGTGTGCATCACTAGGATTACTTGTAAACCGACTTAACTTGTTAAATGCACAAGCGATGTCAGGTCTAGTACAGTTAGTGATGTACATAAGGCTTCCAATAATTCTGGAGTATTCCAGTTGGGAAACTGGTTGTAAAACCCGGGATTTTGTAATATTGTGATCATATCAGTTTAATATAAGGTTAATAATTTGATGGTGTAATCTTGGATATTAATATTTAAATCATTCAGAATATAAGATTTGTTTAAGGTTATCTAAGTTGTGTAGATAATTTTATCGTGTACAGAATTATGAAGCTCGAAATTAAGATAATATTATTTATTTTTAAACTTGAAAATTTGATAGGAATAAATTTATCTCAATCTAAGGAATTTTGAAAATAAGCAGATAAATGTCTAAGATTTAAGTTGATATTGAGATACCGGGAGAAAAGATCAAGCAAGAGATAATAAAATCCCTAGAATTCGAAATCTAACAATATACACTAGGCCATTTTCAAAAATTAGGTGGGGAAGGAAGAAGGAGATTTCGAATATCTACCTAGATCACGGATATATCATGATTTTAGATTTGATTCACAGTTCAAACGCACTATCACGATAGCAGCCAACTCCTATAAATAGAAGGGCCCTAATTGTCGAAAAATCACACCCAAATTCTCTCAAAAATTTCGAGACTCCCCTCTAGTCTCCATAGGAATTTTCGAGCACAGCGAAGCGCTGCCGCCGTCCAGCCGTTGAAGAGGAATTTTCGAAATTCCTGTGCAAGCAACCCTAATTATTCACGTAATTTTGCATCAAGAATTTAAGGTAAGTGGGCAAATTTTAAATTTTAAATTTTTGGGTTATGTGTTTTTCTTTTTAAAGAAAAAAATGCGGTCGAACACCGTCTACGTTTTTTAAAATCTTGTTACGTTTTGTGAGGACACTGTGAGGATTCCCTGAAAATGGGTGGAATTCCATCATATGGCCCTTAACAGTGGGATAGAACTGTTTTACGGCCTCGCCTCCTTAGAGGATTAAAACTTAGGGACTGACGTCAGTAAACCATGAAAGGTGAAAAATTTCAGTGTTAAAAATTATGAAAATCATGCTGTAAATATATGTTATTTTCGAAAATATGAAATTTTATGTGGTGTTCGATAATTCCCCCATTTACTGAGTATTCCCAAAATACTCACCCCTTACAACCTTTTCCCAGATAAGTCCGAAGAACAGATAGAAGAAGAAGAATCGGAACAGTTTTGGGGATGGTGATTAGTAGACAGGATTATTTTTTTTTTAATTTTAGAAATTTAAAATTTTAGGTTGGACGTTTCCGCAAATTTATTTTATTTCAATTGTAAAGACATGGTTATTTTTTTTGAGATTCATGATTAATAAACTGGTTTTTGGTGTATACTATGCTACGAGGCTGGTCGTTTCAGTTGTGTGATTGTTAAACTACGCCGGTGTCAAATCTCGAGTTTCGGGGCGTGACACTGGTTCTCCACGATTCTTCGCCAAATGGACATTTACGTCTAAAGGCGTTTTACTGGGGTAGAGTCATAAACGTTAAACTTCTTCAACACTGTTTCTACATAATGAGACTGAGATAGGATTATTGCTTCTGGAGTTCTAAAGATTTTAATCCCTAGAATTACATCAGCAATACCCATATCTTTCATATCAAAATGTTTTGTCAACATTTTCTTTGTACTCTTAATCAACTCTTGGCTATTCCCCATTATTAGCATGTCATCCACATATAGACATAATATTACATAAGATTCTCGAGTGCCTTTAATGTAAACACATTTGTCACACTCATTAATTTAAATCCATTTGACAATACTACCTTGTCAAATTTTTCGTGCCACTGCTTGGGCGCTTGTTTAAGTCCGTATAGTGACTTAATTAAATGACAGACCTTTCTTTCTTGTCCTTTAACAATGAAGCCTTCAGGTTGTTCCATATATATTTCTTCTTCAAGTTCACCATTTAAGAATGCCGTTTTGACATCCATTTGATGTATCTCAAGGTTATGCAATGCTGCAATAGCAATGAGCACACGAATGAATGTTATTCTTGAAACTGGTGAATACGTGTCGAAGAAATCATGACCTTCTCTTTGTTTATAGCCTTTGGCCACAAGCCTGGCTTTGTATTTTTCAATACTTCCATCAACTCTCATTTTCTTTTTCAATATCCATTTGCATCCCAATGGCTTGGTACCTGATGGAAGATCCACTAGTTCCCAAGTATGGTTTTGCAATATGGAATCCATTTCAGAGTTGATGGCTTCTTTCCAATAGGGAGATTCAGGGCTAGCCAGAGCATCTTGTATGTCCTTTGGTTCATTCTCCAACATAAAAGTATGGAAGTCTGGACCAAAGGACTTTGAAATTCTAGCCCTTTTGCTTCTTCTTTGCTCTTGCTCCTTTGAAGAACTTTCCAATGGTGTAGCATTTTCATTTAGAGTTGGCTCATGTGTAGGTCCTTGACCTTCATGCTCCGTCTCAAATTTTCGCTTGCTAGAACCATTTTCTTTCCTTTCTTTACAAGGAAATATATTTTCAAAAAATACTGCATTTCTTGACTCAATTGTCATGCCCGAATTAATTTTTTTTTTTTTCATATTCGTCCCTTACATGTTCTGACTACTCGTTTGAGTTTCTTTCAACATTTGATGAACTCTTTTCGAGTTTTATTCAGAACCACCGAACTTAATATTCGTTCATTAAGCTTCGTTCTACATTTCGAACTTTTCCAATCAAACACATTGATTAATTTACTTAATTTTCATTCATTAAGCATCGAACTTTTCCAACAAATATAAGAAAATTTTACTTCAAATAAACATAAACACCTCAAGACAATAATAATAAAAAAAAACATGCCCATTTTATTGACGATTCAAATAATCACTCATTTAATTTTAAACTATGATTTAGATTGTAAATTATGTGTTAATATGCAGTCGCAAGTCTTGACTTTCTATATCTTACACGTAATCAATCACTTTCCATAAATATATATTTCTATCAATCGTTTGAGGGGATTCTGGCTCCGTTATGAACCAAATGCATGTTTGATTATCCAATTAAGTAACTTAATCGAGCTGGAAATCAAAGATATTCAAAAGCAATATATATATATATATATATATATGTATCTCATGAGCCAAAATACATTTCTTAATGGGCCCATATAATAAAATAATTTTGACTCATCGTATTGATATAGAGTCAAGTTTGTAAGCCAATGTCTTAGTTTTCTATGGATGAATGAAGTAGCGTAAAATTTTAACAGACGCAGAAAGTCGAACAAAAATGTAAGAACGAAAATAGTAAAGGAAACTGAGGATATATAAAGTACAATGTCCTTTAAACATATTCGTCATCTCCGATATGTGCTTCGAGGATCAAGTTAGGCAAATATTTCTCGGGATACAACTAACAGTGAATTGAAGAAGTATCTGAATTTTATCACGAGTTGGAGCAGAGCAGCAGGAGGCAGGCAGTTGGAAGCTTAGATCCAGAAAGGTCTGAAGTGAATGTTTGAAAACAAAAGTTTCGGAAAATAGCAAAAGTCAGGTGAACCTTGGCGGGCAATTTGTCTTGATCGGTTTGACATTCAACGCACCCAGATTCGTTGGCACACAAGTCAAGCCTTTTTCAGTGTAAATTAGGCCGTTGATTTGCACTTCCTGCTCAAGCACACACCTGAGAGAGCATATTGACCAACCGTTCTAACATTTTCACAAAGTATAACTTAATATAAGTTCATATTGACCAATCATTCTAACAAAAATTTGTATGTCTTTATTACAAAAATGAAATTATTTTTATAATGCATAAACAACTTTTGGAAAATGATGCAACTTCTTGAACACATAAGCAGCTTTTATAATTTGAGAAGATGATATTTGTTATTAATAAAAAAAACATGTCATAACACCAAAATTAATTATTCTTNAAAATAATTCTGAACAACGAAGAACAACATATAAACAGGACGTAACTATGCAAAGATCACATGAGTGAGATTATGTTACACCGAATATCTAATCCAAGTACAACACAACCTTTAGAACATGTGGGGTTCTTTTATCCAAGCGATGTTCTCTACCAAATGTGTGAATAAAATAAATGTTAATTTGTCTGAGATATTTAAAACCCGACAAATGTTTTATTGTTAACGTAAAATCTTAGTTGAGCACTAAACTCCATCACAAGCATGACTTAGATTTGACTTGTCCATTATTGTTAAGGTATAATAGCTACAATATATTCTTTAAATTTGCATATTTGATGTTTTGGTTCTTTAAACATTTAAATTTGAGTTTTGGTTTGTAAGTTATGTTGTGCTTTTGTCTTCTGTCCTTTGTTATGACGTACTGACATGGTGGTGCTAAACACGTAAGTATTCATTGGCATTGCATCAGTACTTCGACAAAAAGAACAAAAAATAAAATAATCTAATTTAAGGAATCAACAGAAAAAATAAGGAAACTTGAAGGACTATTTTGATTATTTATACTATTATAAACAATATTTTTAATGTTTTTCTATTATTCCTTCTAGCATTAATGTTTACTTACGTGATATATTACTTATTGAGCACATACGGTATGATTTGTGTGTCTATGTACTTTTGCTAACTTTCTTATGGCATAAAACTTTTTTTGTAATTTCTAAAATACCATTAACCAACCATCCAACTATTTATTTCCAATTATTTCAATTTCAAAATTTAGCAATTTTATTTAATTTTTTTTTAAAAAAAAACTACTTCATTTTCTATTTTTTCTACACAACACACGTATCACATGTGTCACAGTCTACTTAGTATATATAATTGTTTTGACCAAGGATCAACTTATGCACAAATATTTCAAAAATTAAACTCCATACAAAGCTCTATACTCATCCGAACATTGAATAATTTTTTGCATAATTTTATACACTAACGGCACATTTTATATTGAAACAGAGCTAACAATTTACAAAGCAATCTCCTTTCGTTCTTCATCTTTAGCAACGAGTTGAAGATGTTTTCGCAATCGTGTTTGTTATCTATATAAAAAAAAATGGTTATTAGGTGACCCTTCCTTTCAAATGAGCACCTCTAAACTCAGCATAAAACTCCCTCGAACACACTTGCTTGCATAAACACTTTAAAACTATAATGGCAAAACACGTTATTTTCTTGGTACTTCTCCTCTTTATCTTCACAAGACATACCTGTTAAAATATCAGCAGAATTTGCTCCACTCAAAACCCATAGAGTTTATCGAAGAAGAATGCGGTTCCACTCGCTATCCAGTTCTCTGCATCCAATGCCTCTCCAAATACTCCACCACAATCCACAAAAGCCACTGGAACCTAGCTCAATCTGCACTCTCAATATGTCTAAGTCGAGCCCTATACGTGTGTAGCTTCGTCTCCAAACTGCTTAGGGGAAAGGGCATGAAACCGATTGTATTCCGAGCCACAAAAGATTGTGTTGACAATATAGGGAACGCAGTGGATCAGCTCACAAGTTCAATAAAGGATCTTGTGGGGATGAATCGTCCTATGAACGATCAGGATTTCTTATGACACGCTAGCAACGTGCAGACGTGGGTTAGCACGGCTCTGACGGACCAAACTACTTGCCTGGATGGATTTTCAGGCCCTGGCATGGACGGATATGTGAAGGTTGCTGTAAAGAGAAGAGTCTCGTATTGTTCACAAGTTACAAGTAATGCTCTGGCATTGGTTAATCGCTTTGCAGCAAGGCCTGCATAAACTTGCCTTTCAATCAATTACTTAGACGTAATTTTAAGCAAGACAAACAATTGTAGTTGAAATGAAATAATTTTTAAAAAGGTTTTGGGATAGTTTTGTAATTTGATAGTAGCGTGTATTCTGTCACACCCCGAGCCCAAGCCCGCGCCTGCGTGACTGCATAATGGGCCTCTATAGCAACTACTTCGTATTCGTCCTCACTTTACGAAAATGATTAACCCAAGTTGCTATAGAAGTCCATTGTAAGCCATTAAAAACATATTTTAAATCTTTGATTTTTTTGATGTGGGACAAGGGTATCACAATCAACCCTCCTTCAGAACGCGACGTCCTCGTCGCGGCCTGACCCCTCGATCCACCAGCACCGAGAATCTAGAGGTGGCTCCTACAGGTTCAAGAGGTGGCTCCCGTCATGTAGCACTTTGCCCCGCAGGTTCAAGAGGTGGCTCCCATGTACGTAGCACTTTGCCCTGTATAGCACTTATTTCCCGGTGTTCCATGCAGGTGACCGGCTCTGATACCATTCTGTCACACCCCGAGCCCAAGCCCGCGCCTGCGTGACTGTATGATTAACCCAAGTTGCTATAGAAGTCCATTGTAAACCATTATAAACTCATTTTAAATCTTTGATTTTTTTGATGTGGGACAACCTCTATATAACACTCAATGTAAACACAACATTTTTCACAAACTATATTATAGAATTTTAAAACAAGTCATTAATACAAAATTAACGTATCAAAATATATAATGATCTAACATATATTTATATCATTTCAATTATATACATAAAATGAAAATAAAAGATATAATATTATATAAATACAATGAATCAATTTGTGTAAGACTATGTTTCACTTGTATTCTCGTGAAAAGTTACCACTGTAGTTCTGTAAGGTGATTTATTTTGAATTTTAGTATTTTAGCTTTCTAAATTTTTTTTATCCGGTACTCTGAATTTTTATTTTGGTCTTTTTTTTGTTGGAAGTCATTAAACTCGTGGAATATTACGTATTTGACATCAATACTATCCTACATGACTCATATGACCAGAATAAAGCCTATTTTACACACACTTAAATATACCTAAGCAAAAATAAAGGATTATAACAATCTTTTTTCTTCAATTTTGAAATTTTGAATGTTATTTTGCTTTATTTTTCTAGTTTATTTATGCTTATATAGATTTTAATGTACGCCGCATGAGCAACATATGAGAGTATCTGTTTTAACAAGCAATATTTGGATAAGTTTGATAACTTCCGTAAAAAAGACAAAAAAAATCAAGATTACTAGATGAAAATCAAACTCTGAAATGTTACAGGACTAAAATATCAAATGGACCAACTTACAGAACTAAAATTAGAATTTTCCCTATTCCCGTCGACCTCATCCATGAAAATGGTGAATACATAAATAAAATGACGTGATAATATTTATCATCTTTCAGGTGGTACTCAAAACGGGCTACCGGTGTAGGTCAGAAAATTGTCGACTCAACCTACCTATTTTATGTGACGAGATGGACTGGAGTAGGCTAGTCCCCATTTTGGTGGGGTGTGAAATTGCAAACCCAATCTCTTATTTCATGTAGCGAAACGAGCCTAATCCGTTTTGACAGTTCTAATATTAAGAAATTAACTAAAATTGATTTTAGATTTGACCATCTAATAATGCAATCCATTGCTAAAAGTATCCAATATTCTTATTTTTCATTGGATGTGTGTGAGATCGGGTTATATTTCTTTGTGAATTTTGCTTCTATTTTTTCTCTACTAAATTTTATGAATGGTTGTCGAGAATTTTTTATCGTGCCACCAACAAAGTTTTCCAATCATGAAATTTTAATTTTCGAGAAAAAAAAATATGAATTTTTCTTCTGTCTTTTAGATTCTCTAGTTTATTTGAGAGAAAATAATTTTTTTGATCCATTAACTTGTCTCATTTTGAGTTTTGCTTAATATAGTATTCAAATTTTGGCTTTAATGCAATAATTTTGATTTTATTTGTCTTTTAGTATTGTTTTGCTAGAATATTGACGTAACACCGATTTGATAATGAAAATTAGCCGAAATTAAAATTTAATACACTAAAACCAAAATTTGAATGTTTTAGTGAATTATATCCAAAATAAACTCATTTAGTGGACCAAAAAAATTATTTCCTATTATTTTATCTCCGAGCAGTTTGTTCCGGTAGTTCCAAATCCATCTTCAAATGATCATTTCATGATGTATACATATTTCTTTATTTCCGGTGATGGCATCGGACTCCAAAACTTCCTGGAATTGAAAATTAAGACGTGACGGCCACCAATAAAAATGATTAGGACAGCTAAAACAGAAGGAGAAAGCCCAAGCTAGCCCCGATCGAATAATGCACGGATTAAGCATTTGTTAAAGACAGTATCTGAAACTAAAAGAATAAATATCGGGTCCATGTTAATTATATTAGAGCAAATCTCTTTTCAAACCATCTCACATATCTTTATTTTTGAGACAGATCTAACTCTGTCAATATTTAAATAAAAAATAATACTTTTGGTATAAAAAATAGTACTTTCAAGGATGACCCAAATAAAATATATGTCTCCCAAAATTTATCCATGAGACTGTCCCACGAGAGTTTTTGTGATTAAATTAACGCCAGCTTAAGATTTTTTAAAAGAATTAAGGGGATGATAGTAATATAAATATCGAAAAAAATAACATTCACAATAATTGTGAAGCAGTCTCCTCGTTGAAAATGGACATATGACAGATCAAATATGTAATCACATATTTTCTTAACTCAGAAATAAATAAAAAATTGTGTCTCAATTATTATATGATGCACTCCTCAACTGTACTAAATGTCTAAATCTTTATAATTAATTTGAAGCTTTCCCAAAAAAAAAAAAAAAAGGAAAATTGTATTGTTATGTACTTTGAAGGTAGCTAGGGATCACCGGATAAACTTTTAGTGTTTCAGCTCGAGTTCTTGGTTTGATTTAATTTGGTAGTAATACATTAATTCTTGAGTTTGAATTTGACTTGAAGAATTTGTTAATAGCTCGAGTGCGGTTTTATAATAATCTCGAATTTTTTTTATCAATCGAGCTCAAATTTTGATAGCATCTCGATAATTTTCTTTTCATTTTTGGGAAAAAATTATATTTAACTCATGAAGCAAAAACTTAAAATTACTTTAAATGATATTAAGAATGATAAAGTTACTCATAACTATAAATTGATTGATAATTGCTCCCCATTAATGATGAATATTTAAAGTCTAAAATTATTCAAACCACCCCATCCCCCTTAGGAATGACAATGGAGCGGAGAGCGGGGGCGCTCGGTTTGTCATCACCATCTCCGTCCCGTCCCCGAATTCCATCCTCACCCTCATACCCGCCCCGATCCCAGTTTTTTCGGGTTCGGGGAATCCTCGAACCGAAACTTTGTAAATCAACTTCCCATCCCCGTTCAAAAAATATTAATATGACAAGACGATGACGGATTCATATATTTTCTCAAACCAAAACTTATTATTATCTATTATTATTAATGATAATATTAATATTAATAATAATATTATTAATATTTTAAATAATAATAATATTATTATTATATTATTAATACTAATAATACTATTATTTTATTATTGATATTATTTTCGGGGTGAGTTCGGAGATGAGGATAGTAATCCCATACCCGTCCCGAACTACATCGGGTATTTAAAAAAATCCCCGAACCCGAACCCAAACACGAAAAAACCCGAAACGGGGCTCCAAATTCGTGGAGAAAGTTGCCATCCCTACCCCCTCTCAAATGAATTTATCAGAAATTTTTATAACACTCTTATATGAAAAAAAATTATGTGAAAAAATAAAATATTTCTATAGTTTCTTCTATTCTATTAATATGTTTTATTTAATTAATTTGTGTTATTCATATTGTTTAATCATGGACAGTAGTTGTGATTCAAAAAATCGTCATCTACTTCACAATTAAGAAAGCAATTTAAATTTCTATTATTTTGCTCAATTGTTGTGGGGTCAGTAATGAGATACGACAGGAGTGGAAAAAAAGAAATCAATCGGTAGCGTAAAATCGAATAGAGAAAATACATGAATATATTTTGATCAATTATCTTAAAAATAAGAAGAATTGACACTTAGAATATTATTTTCAACCTAGATGCAATTACTAAATACACGTAGCATTTATTTAATATTTCAAAAGCTTTTACTAGATAAAAAAAAAGTGCTTAAAATTTGTGGTTCATCAATCTTACTCATATTGAGTAGTAACAAACCTAATCTTTTATAACTCAAAAAAAAAAATTTCAAACAAATTAAATTAAATTAAATACGTACAATACGTGGTCCTAATGCACACAGGGTGAAATAAAAATAACAAAAAATTCATTGTCTTTAGAGGTACTGATTTTTATTCAAGTGGAATCAAAGTTTAGGTGGCTGGACTGTAAATAATACTTAATTTCGTTAAAAATCGAAGGAATTTTTGGAAAAATAGGAACCACAAGTGCATGTATCAATTCTGTCTTATCTTTTCCTCCGCAAATTAATCACGTCGACATAATTTATCTACGTCACAGAGTATAGCTACAAGACTCCATTTATTTCAATTCTGTCTCAGAGGTGTCAATCTCACATAAGTTTATATTCTACCAAAAACAGCCAAAAGGATTGTTATCAAGATTTTATTTTTAAGATTTATAGGAATATATAATTCTTTTGTTGACGAGGGCAAGCTTTTTTTTTTTCCTGCTATCCACATAAAATTCTATTTTATCATAAAAAAAAAAAAAAAAAANACAAAGCACTGAGATATCGATTGAAGATTTACATTGGAGCTGGGATGACCAATACCTGAGACGAAGAATCTGCACACTTAAGAAAGCAAAGATAGTTAATCGCGCGCCACAAAGATTTCCGGCGTGGTCACTCGAAGCTCAAGTCAGTCCACTGTTTACGCGAAGGAAAGTATAAGGATAATGTATGTTCTTTTGTGTAAGAATATCCAAATACATTAATGTCAAGCAAACCTAATATTTATAAGATAAAAGTCAATAATGATTTTGTTTTCAGTGCAGAGTTGCTATTCATGGCGAGATGGTCACTTATGCCATGTTCCTTGATACTGTCAAATCTGACAACTCATACTACTTTTATCTTAGTCACATCACTCCTACGTGCGCTGAAAGACCTGTCAATGATTATCTAGACATGGAGTCCCATACATGTGGGCCCAGAAGTGACACTTGTACCAGAGTGCTCGGGTGGATGATCGTAACGTGGAGTACTGCATACTAATTATACCACCCGAGCTCACGGTGCTTGGGTTCAGCTGAGAGTGCAACCTTTTTGGAGACGAAACGATTTGCTCAACTTCTCTTGTCCTTGCGATATCCAAAAGTTCATTTGGACTGGCTCTTTTCCTCGCTTCCCTGGCTTCCTAGAACCCGGGCTAGAGATGACCCAGATATCTCCGGGGGTATCACCACTGCACCGAGTCGATGATCTTAACGTGGAGTACTGCCTACTAATTATATTACCTGAGATCACACTACTCGGGTTCAGCTGAGAGCCCAGCCTAGCACTGGACGATTTGCTCAACTTCCCTGGTCCTGGGGTATCCAAATGTTCATCTGGGCTGGCTCCTTTCCCCGCTTCCTTGGCTTCCTGACTTCCTAGAATCCGGGCTAAAGATGACCCGGGTACCTCCAAGATATCTCCAGGGGTATCACACTGATACTAATCAAGTTGCTATTATTTTTTATTCAAGGATGAAATTAAACAAAAGGATGGAATATAATATAATCTCATTCACAAAAAATCATGTGAGACGATCTCATGAATCAATTTTGTGATGTCTATATTTGACCCGACCGAACTCTTTAATAATATTACTTTTTATGCCAAAAACATTATCATTCATGACAATTATGAATCGAATTAATCCGTCTCACAATTATAGATCCGTAAAACCTTCTTATATCAGATTATATATTATGTTCTTTGGATGGTGACTTGGAAAAGAGAAGAAGTAATTGAATTATTTTACAATTATTGAAGATAACTGTTATATTATAGTCCTCCTAATTAGACGGTTCCACTAGCTTACGTAATATAATTACGTGAAAAAGAAAAATCATATTGTGCGACATCCTGTCCCATTAAATTTTTAAACATCACCCCATTATCACATCGATGACAAGGCTCTCCTTCTTGTTTACTTGTGAAAGCAATGATCTCAAACAGATATTGAAATTTTAGTTTTAATCTTGTAATTTAGTATTAATATTTGGTTTTCATATAATAGTTTAAAATTTTTTTCCCATTAGTCGATAAATTATTTGAACCTATATTTCATCACTAAGATATATTTAAACAAAAACAAAGAAGAAAATAAGTCAAAACGACATTCAATATTTCAAAATGTGAGGAAAAAAGTTCTCATTTTTCTGTATTTTTGTTTAGATAGATCTTAATGTGTGTTGTCGCCACATGGGATATATAAGAGAGTATAAGTGTCAAATAAACAATATTTTGTGAATTTAGTGCTTTCGAACGAAATATTAAGGACCAAAATTTAAAAAAAAATCAAGTTATCTGATGCAAACCAAAAAGTGAAAAGTTACAAGATTAAAACTTAAAATATGTAAACTAAAATTATACTGGTTTAAATTAGGAATTCTTAATTATATTGCAAATCCATTTTAATTTTTGATTAAAACAATTAAACTTTATGTTGTTGCACCATGAGTTCTGATTCAAACACAAGACAGATATAGTTGCCAACCAGCAGAGTCGTCACGACTTAATTTAGTACATGGATGTTAAATCTTTGTCACCTTGCGATTTTCTATTGTATTATCAGTTTTAGGGATGGAGTTTAACCAGTGTAGTTCTTATCTAAACAACTACAAATTGACAAGAATTGCACAAGAAAGGCGACAAATAATATCCATACCTCTCAAATAAACTAAAGAACCTTAATTTCCATCCTATATATTCTCTCAAATCACACCAAAAATATTACACTTCTCCCAAAGAAAAAAGATAACAAGACTATAATGAAAAACAAATTCTTTTATTCTCACAATCTTTTAATGATTGTCCAGATTCTTATATTTTTCTGTATCAGCTATAATAGGGTTGTATGCCATCCCCTGAGATCCTCTCCTACAAATTCAAACACTCTTGGATACATAAAGAAGTCATGTGCAACAACACTCTACCCAAATTTTTGTTACGAATCTCTTTCAAGATATGAAGCGATAGTTAAATCCAACCCTAGAACATTAGCCCTCACCGCGCTTTCCGTGGTGCTCAACAGTACGAGCTCGGCACTAAAGTTATTGAAGAATATGGAAAGAAGCCATGGGAGGTTGAAACCTCGAGAAGTTGCTTCTTTGTTAGAGTGCGTGGAAGTGGTGGGTGACTCGGTGTATGAACTTCACAGATCCTTGAGCAGATTGAATCATACTGAAACGGGATACAATTTTGTGCTTCAAATGAATGATGTTCAAACATGGGTTAGTGCTGCTCTAACCGATGATGACACGTGCATCGATGATTTTAATGTCAATGGGAAGATGAAAATTGTGGTACGAGGATTGATCCTAAGAATTGCTCGTCTGGCGAGTGTTGCTTTGGCCTTCATCAATAGATACGCTGCTAGAGTTTGAAATGCTATCATTTAAGTCCAATGATTTCTTTTCCTTTTTTTGGTTCGTATTTTGAAATAACTAGTAAAAGAAATGGAGGCGTGTAAATCAATAATACATGTGTAAAATATGTCGTTATATCTCTTCAAAAAAAAATGATATATAATTTAAGATAGAATCGAACTGAGAATACTGTCTGCAGGTGTATTGCTGTTTATTAATAATAATAATAATTTTTTCTGTGGATATTGGAGGTAGTATTTATCATCTTTTTCACAAATAGGAGACGTGAAGAAACTAAAACTTGTCACGTAAATTAACAAGAAAGAATATAAAGTGTAATACTTCATTATGTGTATATTTTTTACTCTTTATCTTATTAATTGGCAAAAAGTACACTTAAATATTTATTTTGTGTGTTAAAATAATATAGCAAGAAGTTTTCTTTTACTATTTTTCAATATTTGTTCATATGTAAAAAAAAATTATATGTATATAATTATAACGATGTTAAAAAAATTAATTATAAAACTAATAACTTGTTAATCTTTTAATAACGTCGAGCTTCATTTTTTATTTAATAATTTAACTATTTTTAGAACACTCTCCTCACAAGTTTTTACTTCTTTTTTTTTTTTTTTTTTTTTTTTTTTTTTTGGTTTTATATGCCTTTTTATTTTGATATGCTTATTTTTTTAAAAATAAATATATAATTAAAATCAAACATTAACTTGGAAATTTACATCTAACATTATCCCAATTAAATATCAACATTAAATTGTATATATGATTTAAGTGTAATGCCAATGTATAATTTAAATGGAGATATTTAATTGATACTAGTTTTTTTTTGTGCACGTGATATATGTTTGTATAATATTTTCTTTTTATAAAGAAATAAATTTTGAGTCTAAAAATTAAAATCACAATCACAAGTTTCACGATTTTAATTTGATGAAGTTCTTTAAAATTGAATTAGCAAATTTTAAATAAACTAAATGTGTAAAATGATTAAAATGGTGTAGAAAAGTAAAATCATATGGTGTTACACCATTACACCAAGTATATCCAAATAATATATATAGCATATGAAAATTGATAAATCAATCTTATAAGTTTGTTATTTTTAGTTTTTGGTTTGGAATTATTGTCATTTTTTTTATTTATGTCTGATATCTTTCCATTATTTAAATATTTTTTTTACCTAATTTCAAATACCGTTGTTGAATTGTCATTTTTTTCTTAATGACTTGTAAACTTTGAATTGTGGTATTGTCACATCATATAATGTAGAATTTAACATAAACATCATATCTTCTCTCCATATCCATTGGCATCAGTTCTTATTTAGATAAAGCAAAACTCTAATTTTCTTTCAACAAATCCCTAAATTTCTTAGAAGAAAAGTTATTTTACATGAGATTACATCGTCATCTATTTCTGATGGATGAATATTGTTCCGTAAATGTGAAAAAAATAGCACAATTGAGGGTTTCTTGGACAATTCATTATCCAAGTCGAATGTTCCGTGGCTGCCAAAATTGGAAGGCAAATGCCTTAATTTTCAATTTTTTGATTTTACAGCTTTCTTGTGCTTTGATTTTTATAGTCTTATATTAATTTATTTGGTAAAACATGTTACTATCTATGGCAGAGTGGTGAGTGATTGTTTCACATTGGATTATCCACCAATGTATCGTAGACCAATCCGTCGTATATCGATGATAATTCTTGACTTGAAATGAAAATTGGTTATGCTCGAAGTTTACAAGAAAAATACTGAAAAGGACAATCAAAATTTGAAGTTTTACTTGTTGGATCATATGACTGATTTTCATTTTTTTTTCTGTTTGGATTATTAGATAATTTCTTAGAAAAGGCAGAGAAGAGGGAGTCATTTGGGGAATCGACGAAAAGATCGAATCCACATTTCTTGCAAAAATAACTTCTCTTATATATATCAGAAAATTGAGGATTTTTTAGAGGAAAAAAGACTTATTTCTCCCTCCACATAAATGTCGATGGGTATGGGAAGGGAGAAGTGCTTACTTTCCCTCCAATTAAAGTTGATGTCTATGTTAAATTCTATATTATGTGTGATATGACAAAATCTGCAATTCAAAGTTTTCAAGTCTCTAAGTAAAAATGCTATTTTAACAACTGTGATGAAAATTGGGTAAAAAAAATTCAAATGTCTAACTAATGGAAAGATATCGGACGTAAGTCAAATATGACAAAGATATCGGATCAAAAACCAAAAGTGTCAAACTTATAGGACCAATTTATCGATTTTACCTACAGTAAAACAACGTAATAAAAGTGGGACGAGTGGAAAAGTGACGTCACATCAATTATTTTTTTTATTACGACCAAAATATTAAATATAGTATAATATCGAAAAAAGTAAAACTATGAAATTGGAAAAAAAAAATATATATCATAAGGCTGCAAGGAAAAATTTGATGGGTTTGAAATTTATATCCTTAATTTTAAATTTACTTTGTTGTATATCTGAATTGAGAGACTTGAAGCCATAAATTTATGTCATTGAATTGTTTGTCTAATAGGCGACTCATTAGAACTCAAGTAAGTGTACTATGCTCCGCGCTACCACGAGTATAAAGAAATAAAGTTGCAACTTAGATAACAACTATAGCTTTCGGCCTAAATGTAAGTACTTGATACTAACAATTGACATCAGAGCGATGTCATGAGTTCATCTCCCAATAAACATATTTCTATACTTCTTGGGGAGGAAACTTGGGTTAAGCGTGGAAGTAATACTGAGATGGACGGCATCCTGAAAAGTTCTCGTACGTCAAATTGCTGACATTGCCTTGCTTGATCTGTTTGGCTATGTGAGTCATAAAAGAGATACATCATATCATAACAGATAATATTGTCTCTATTGGGAATAGGGAGGACGGTAGAGAAATGGTATGACTAATCTCTAAGATATATTAGACAACACCTATAGATAGACATGTACCTCTCCGGACTCATGGGCTTAACAGCTCGAGCAATTAGCACGTGACCTGATATGCTAGGTAGGACATAAAAGATTGACGGATATCTTAACGGACAATATTGTCACTGCCGGGAACATAACTGATGATAGGAAAAGTGTAAGACTGATCACTAAGAAATGTGAGACAACACCAACAAATAAAAATGTACCTCCCCAAACTCAATGGACCTAACAGCCCGAATAATTATCATCAAGTAAAGTGCACTCTATGTTGCCACGAGTATAAGAAAATAAATTTACGTCTTGACTAACAGTTATAACTTTTGACTTCGTAGTAAGCATTATATCGTAACAAAAATAACATTCATCTGAAATATATTTCAAATGAAAGCTTTTCACTTAAATGAAAATCATTCATACAAAAACATTGATTATTTTGTGAATTTAAATCCGTGACTTTTGATTTCACTAATTTCAATTTGAAGATTCTTTAAACGAAAACAATACATTTTAATCTTTAGTCATTGAAGTCAGTTTGAAATGAATTCACGGCGAGGAGACAAACATAAAGGTTAAGAAAAAATTACATGTAGAAAACGAGTGACAACATGAGTATTACCAAACAAAGCTTCTCATCTCCCTTTGCTTTGCATTGCTTCGTTAATTGTTTTGCTCCCAAAAAGCTATTAACAAAGAACGAAATTGACTGTCTTCGAAAATTATACAAACGAACAGTTACTAAAAAACTATAATGACAAACAATGAACAAGCTGGTCTCAGTTAATTAACCGATGCATAATTGATATGTACGCAAAATCTTAACAGATCATAACCAAAAGTCCACGGCAATAAACAAGCAAAAAGCCAACCAGGAAATGTGGAAGCAAGCCAATTATCCTGGGGTGTTTCGTTTCAACTTTTTGCAAATTATCGTAACAATAAACTATCGTCTCCATCACCTCATGCACAAATGAAGAAATTAGCCACGGTCAGACCAAAGTTCTTCTCATGAAATGGCTCCAACAGAAAATCGATCGATACATAAAAAATACCACCACACCAACATCAATGGAAAGTTTTCCATCAAAATATTCGATAACTTCAAAAATCTAGAATGACTTCACTAAAGAATGAACGACAAAATAATTCAGAAGGAAATATCTCGATTGAACTTAATCGGTTTTGAGTAGCAACTCTGTCGTACAAGCTCCAAAAGACAAAAACACCTATTATAAGGGCCACTACACACATTGATCAAAATATCACAAAACTACAAAAATGAGGCAGGTCACATTAATTCCCATACAGAGATATCTAATTACTGCCTTTCCTCCGCATCCTGTTGTGCTTTGCTTATTTGACTTGGACGATTCCTGCATTGATTAGCTTCTGTATCTTGTCCATCACCAGAGGGTTCTTCATGTGTTCCTGTGATGCCTTTGGATTCTCTTGCAAGTCCACTAGGACCTGTTATTTCAGCACGAGAAGCACAACAGCGACAATCAATACTCTATGTTTGAATAATAACAAAGGTTAAAGCTAACCTTGAGATATGTCAATAAATTAACCAAACCGCAGGTATGGCTGAGAAACCCAACCTCAAGAGGTGTCATCATTATCATGACTAATGAAACTAGAAACGGGGTCAAGAAGTGCTAGAGAAAATTATGCCAAAATCACTTTATGACCTATCACAGCGATACCCAACAAATGCATTCACCACCATTTGATCATGAGGAGTACCAGACATATCCATAAGATATGCATAATCTAATGATGAGGGGTGCAGCAAACAAAAGAAACTTCAAATTACAAAACAATACATGCATCAAGAATCTTTTCAATCATACCTGTCTCATTACTGGATCTGTCAAAATGTTTTGAATTTCTGGGTCCTGCATTCCCTTAGCCTGCAAAATAGAGCACATAAATACATGTAGTCATAGCTAGATCGCAAGAATGCCAAAAGGAAAGTGTGTTTGACCTGTCTCTCCTTCAATTCCTCCGGGGTCAAATCTCCACGACTACCCTTGTTTATCTGCTCCACACATCTGCAAGAAAACACGATGGGCTCCAAATAATTACGCTATAGGAATTAAAACCACTTATAACTGCAGCCTGCGTTGAAACATAAACAAAAAGAAGCAATAAATCAAACTACCTCTTGATACCATCAAGCAATTCCTGATTTCGAGGATCATGCTTCAAACCCTCCTGATATGTTTCCAATGCCTTCTGGTACTCTTTCATGAAAAACTGGATGGCCCCTTTTCTGGTGTAACCTTTTGAAAAAGTTGGATCGAGCTCAATGCATTTTTCAGCATCTTTGAGTCCCTCAGGCATTGCCCCAAGTTTTGTATAACAAGCAGCCCTATTGCTATATGACTGCAAATTCAACAATTCAAAAATGATACAAACTTCTAGGAAGTTGTATTTGCACAAACAGGCTTATAACCCCGAGTCTAACAAACCTTCGGATCCTTTGGGTTCCTTTTTATCGCTTCAGTATAGTGCCTGACAGCATCAGGGTATTTCTGCTCTTTGAAGAACTGATTACCTACAATTGAACGATAAAAAATTGTCTAACATCTATTGTATGATGAGATTCGATTATATTAGATGAGCAGAAAAGGCTGCACTACCTTTTTCACGCTCCTCATCAGCTATTTGTGGATCAAAGTATTCTTGTTGCTCTAGTTCTTTTTTTGCCTTCTCAGCATCGTTGAGTTTCATCAGAGTGTCGGGATTTCGATGTTCGGTGAGGGATTTCTGGAAAGTCTCAATGGCAATGTCAAAATCTTTCGAAGTTTTGCTCATCTTCAACAAGGCGGTTCCTTTCCTAGTCAAAGCCCTAGCTATGATCTTGAAATCTGATCTGAGTTCTCTGCCCCTTTCAACAGCTTTGTCACAATCTTTAATGCAGTCCGCGTACTGAATCAATAGAAAAACGAAGACATCAAGCTTCAAATCCAATACACAATAGTAGCAAATATGTTATTTTACTTGCAGTAATAGGTCAGTATGGAGAAACACAGTCGAAAATTTGGCTGGCTTCGGGCAAAATGACAAAATTCACCCCCGTTTCACCTTAACAAAGCAGAGAAAACACTGTGGATAACATTAAACATACATTAAACATACATTAAACATACAAACAAGCATTGCTCTAAAAGACGCCGCCTAGACCAGGCGCTAAACGGTTGCCCACCGTCCCGATTTTTAAATGCGCCTATGCAGCTGCCTAATGTAATACATAGAACTTTTTTTTTATTTTTTAGAAAATATTATTTAACATATTTTTGATCAATTTGTATAGGATAAAGATGATGATATGCCATTAAATTTGAGTTAGAATTTGATACAAAGAAATTATTGGTGAAATATGAAGATAAACAATAAAAATTATATATTCAGCTAAAAATAAAATAATAGACGCTAGCAGGTGGATGATCGTCCGACTACCGCCTATCACTTTATAGAGCACTGCAAAGATGCCTCCCATGCAATATGAGAAATGATAGACAACAACACTGGCCCTAGTGAATTATTAAAAGACTAATACTCCGTACAAAATGTAAACAATAAATCAACAATAATTTAAAAATAATTTGAGTTGATACAAAGCTATGGCATTTCGTTTTAAACGTAAATCTATTCATCATTGGAGGGTTTTCAGATTTTTTATACATCACAAGGAGTATACTGCAGTCAACCCAGTGAAGCTGTTCTTTGTAACTGAGAGTAATGTTGCCACCACATAAATTCATAATCATGTTTTTCTTTAAAATCAGAAGAATGCAAACTTATTTTAAATTTTTAGCCGCAAAAAGAATAAATCTGAAAGAAACCATATTAAATAACACATTCACCCGTAAGCACCTTCATATGTAACAGACTAACAGCCAGTTCTCTGAAATTAGCCGACTTACAAACTTATAATCTCAAAGAAGACACTGCACAACACTCGAAAAGTTATATTTTCTAAACTACTAACATCGTAAAACGAACATAAAAGCGATCAATTCATATAGCCCAAGCATGGGCACAAGAAGCAAGTGAACACACATTTCAGAAACATCATATGAGAATTAAATAATATTATGCCCCTAATAGGTCAATTAATCCATGTGATAATATCTTAGGCTCGTCAAATCGTTAAATACAGATTAATTAGTTCGGTGCTTTACACAGCATGCACATTTTACAATCTCAAATCACTCTAATAAAGACACGCTTAGCAGCTCTAGCAGGTAGAATTAATTAAATATCTGGAAACACCTAAATGATTGCATATTGACATAATTCAACTTCAAAACACGGCATTATCACTAAAGTTTGTAGAGTAAATCACATTTTTACCCAAATTTCGCTACAAAAAAAGTCACCACTTTCCTAATGTTAATACCCAATTTAATGTTTAACATCTAAGAAATGGAATTAGTCTATCTTCCACCGGGAATAACTATGCCTGTATCCCAACATCGTCGATCATGTGGGTCTCCACATTTTAATGAAAGTTACATCATGTGTCGATGATGCAATAGCTACAGGGGTGGGAGGGGAGGATGTTACATGTCCAGTTTTCTATCTAACATGATTTTCTAAAAGTTCATACATCCTGAGTTACAATAATTGGATTGCGCCGAAATTTCCAAAAGAATTACTAGACATAGCTAACCCGGTAATTTACTGGAACTATAGTTCTTATTTTTAGCTTAACCTATGATATCCATTCATTAAACAATTTGCTCCACGTCTTATACTGGGATCACACTACCACGAGAAAATTGACCGCCAAATTACTAGACATCATAAGAAAAATATCATTAAGAAACAAACCAATTAGGGAATAATTTAATTTACCTTGCCCGTCTCCAAATATACAGCTGCACGATTAGTTAAAAATGATATGTCCTCATCGTCGAGATCAATGGCCTTAGAGTAATGCTGAATCGCGGTCTCAAAATCCTTCTTCTTATATGCAGCATTTCCATTATCCTTCTCTTTCTGGGCCAGAGCCTTAATCTCCTTTTTCTGCTTCTCCTCCTGAATCTCCATTGGGACAGTTTCGGGTTCAGGCACGGGCTCGGGTTTGGGCCTCTTCCACTCAGTTGACCCACCAGCAGTAGATGATGCGGAATCTGCATCCGACTGCATCTTCGCATTCTCCTCCGGCGACCTTGTTTGGAACTTCAAATTCAACAAAGGCCCCAAAGCTTCCATAACCCTCTGGTCTTTCAAGTACAAATTGAGATTATTGGGGTTCTTCTGAAGATCCTGCATCATCTTCACGAAATCTGGTTGTTGAAGAAAACCCCGTGTATTAGGGTCGCTCGCTAGCCTCACCCACATCTCCGGACCGAAAGCATCGTCGAAAGGGCTAGCTCCCGGACCCGTCCTAGGCATTGAGGCCCTAAAAGAGGCCCTCTCGGCATCGGACAATCCCGATTTCAGTGCTTCGTTGCTGGGATCGATCTCGAGACCCTTCTTGTAAGCGGATAAAGCATCTTCATAGTTGTGAAGCCCCATGTGCGCCGCACCTAGACGAGAATAGCCTTTGCTCCATTCAGGCTTAAGCTCGACGGTCTTCTGAGCATCGGAAAGGGCCTCGGAGAAATTGTTGAGGGACGCGAAGGCGGCAGATCGATTGGAGTATAGAACGTAGTTGGTGGGGGACAACTTGATGGCTTTAGTGAAATGCATGACGGCGTGGGTGAAGTTTCCGGCAGAGAAAGCCGCATTCCCTTTGGCCTTGGCTTCGTCAGCCATGAACGGTTTCAAGAATTAAGCGAAAGATGAATATTGATTGTGTGAAGACTATTAGGGTTTATGATGATAGACAGATTACGAGAAGCGTTTGATTGAAGAAGATTATTAGGGTTTACGAGGTTTATTTAATCCCATCTATGTTGATATTTTCTGCCTGACAGGATGAATGGCTAAGATTTATCATATATATTTAGGACCTAATTTTTTTTTGAAAGTTGTATGTGTGACGAGATCTTACTCGTTGAGATGAAATGAAATTAGTGCTCATATAAGCAAGATCCGGTCTACGATGATAACAGATAAATGGAGGAGGAAAAATAAAGAAGGTGCAGTTGCCAGAGCCTAGAGGTTTCAATGGAGAGTTTCTAGAAAGATCGAGACTGTTGTCACATTATTTTTGTAAATAAAATAAATAAAATAATAAAAATTTATCGGAAATGTATATATATTTTTGGAAACAAAGAGGAAAATTTTAGCATCTAATTATAATCGAGTATGAGAATTTTCACAAAAATTCTTGTGAGATGATCTCACAGATTAATTTCGTGGGTCAAATATTTTATTTGGGTCATCCATTAAAAAGTATTATTTTTTATGCTAAGATGGTAAAAGTATTACTTTTTATTGTGAATATCAGTAGGGTTGACCTGTATCACAAATAAAAATTCGTGAGACCATCTCATAAGAGACTTACTCGAGAATTTTTTGGTTTGGAGACTAGACAAGTTTGGTTGAATCCTACTCCTTATCCGATATCCAAATAAATTATATTATAATAAATATAAATATATATTATATAATAAATATAAATATATATTATAATTCATATATATAATTTTTTTATACATATATTTTTATTAATTCTTCTATGTTTTTGTTGAATTATAATAATTGAATCAACGAAAAAAATTATTAATATAGAATTGATTTAATTTTGTAGAATAATGGTATTGAGATAAATTATATATAATATTATGTTATTTCCTCCTTGATGTAATTTTTGCGAAATTTAATATATTTTTCTTATTATTATTCTCTTAATCAAATCTCGTTATCATCCATGCTCAAAAGAAACAATCTGAGAAAGTTGAAACTCCTGTAACTAAATTGTTCCAACCGATTGGCCCGATCCAAATGGTTTGTGGGTTGAGTGTGATGGGCCCAATCCAAATGATATTGCGTTTTGTGGCCCAATTACCATAATGAATAATAATAATTTTTATCTCTAATTTTTTTTAAATGACAATTATGCTATCGTATTTAAGATTTTGCATTCCCCACGCCATACTAATCGGCCCAAAAGACGAGGATGCACTGAGAAGCAAATTGATATTGAAAAAGAGTGGTCAGCCATTCTAGAAACTTTAAAATCCAGGGACGACCACCTATGCCACAAATGAAATACGTGGGCGTTTATTTTGATGAGACTGGTCGAAGCTTATGTCAATTGGAAAAAAACATAACACGTTCTTATCTATGTTTGAATCAGCACTATTGATTATTTTTATTTAAAAAAAAGGGTTTCGAGAGGTTGAATGCTACGATAACATAGACAAAAACATATGTGAGATGGTTTCACGGGTCGTATTTTGTGAGCCGGATATCTTATTTGGGTCATCCATGAAAAACTATTATTTTTTATCTTAAGAGTATTACTTTTTATTGTGAATAATTGACTCGTTTCATAAATAAAGATTCATCAGACCGTCTCAGAAGAGATCTATTCGATAACATAAGTTAGGGTTGTATTTTGCTGTAACAGTATTTAAAACCTAGTCTACGAATGCAAAAATATTTAAGAAATCGATAAATTATAAAAGTGAAAGCAGAAAAATGGTCCTAAAGAAAAAACAGCTAAAACCGCACACGATTCAGTCAGTTAAAACCCCGGAAGCACCTATGGCAACTTTAATGATTGATTTCAATCTCCGGACCGGTGCACGTCCACATGTTACCCGATCTCCAGTTGCGGGCCCACCTACCATTCTTCCCACCAGGTGTCACTCTTCAGCTTTGCATGGCTGCACACCACCTTCCATATAAACAGTAGGCACGCTAGCTGAAGAATGTGTACTGCGTTTCAAAGATGGCCTTTTCTCGTTTTACTTCGATTCTTGTGCTGATGATTCTGGTCCTGACGCTGCCTTTCGAAGTCAGAGGAAGAAGGCGGCAACACCCATGGGACCCAATAATTCGTTCGCCGGTGGAGGGAGTTACGAGATGGGCGGTGCTGGTGGCGGGTTCAAGTGGGTATGGGAATTATCGGCATCAGGTGAAGTTTTGATTCCAAGGTCTATCAATTTATTGACATTGATTATATGCCAAGTGGTGTTAGATTAATATGTGGTGGTCATATTTTGTGGCTTTCGTTCTCTAGTTCGCCTTCATCAAGGTTGTTCATAATATTTCAAATTAAAAATTTTGAGTTGATTTTAAATCACCTCAACTTCTGATCGATTCATTAAATTCAAAAATCGTGTAAAAAGATTTTATGTTTTAAACAGTAAAAGGGATATTGCCATAACAGTCTTCTGAGTTTTCCTCCCTTGTGTTTTGGTCAAAGTAGTCATAATTTGGTTTTAAATCCTCAGAATTTTAGGTTGGTTATTTGATTGCTTGTATAAATTTATGCCCGGTGAATTTCATCTTGGAGGGAAAAGGAGAATTATATCTGGAACTAATATCCAAGACATGAACTTGTACGGTGGAGGTGTATTCAGTCAGTGGCCATCCACGACGTATTTAATAGAAAAAGTTGGAGTTGGCATTTGATTTTAAAACTTTGGACACTTGGCTATGTTAATTAGTTGGTATAAATAACTTCAACCGTTCGAGAGTGTGTATAGCAGTTCAACTGCCACGAGACGCTCTCTATGGGGACCATTCTTGCTAGCAAATGGTCCCTATTGCAGTAATTTACGACTCATGGAGTCAAACACTTGATCTTGGATTATAACATTTGTAGGACCAGAGTGTTGTCGTATCAAAAATTTTACTCTCTGATTTGTAACTTCGTGCTTTTGATGATGCAGGCTGATATATGTCATGCATTCCAGATACTGAAAAGAGGTGGTCTAAAAGATGAGAACATTATAGTTTTCATGTATGATGATATTGCAAATAATGATTTAAATCCAAGGAAAGGAGTTATAATTAACCATCCGACCGGTGGGGATGTCTATGAAGGCGTTCCGAAGGTATTCTGAATTTGCACGAAAGGAAATTTGCTCTTGCATTTTTGCTTGTTGGTTAAGTTCATTTTATATATATTGATGAGTAATCTTGTTACTACAGTTGAGAAATGTTGTTGTATCGCGGATATCATGCTATTGTTTGATTTGGAACTATCATAGGTCTAAGAAATGGCTATTGTTTTGTTTGGAACCGTTATTGGTCTAATTTATTAGTTTTTGCGAGTGGTTTTGGGAATTATAAGTATATAGCACTCTAGCATAATATTTCAAGCTTCTGATTAGTTCTCGATCTACTCCTTTGTTTCTGTGTCAGGCAAAAGTTATTGAAATGTATGTTTCTGCTTTGTAATATGTGGGGATAGACAGAAGAACTTGTAACAGACTACTGTTGAAATAATCTGGTTCTGGATAAATTTATGAAGTTGAGGAAAACAACCCTTTAGATTATTCAGACAGGGTGGAGGTGAAAAAATTTTAGTCGTTGTTGGGAGTTAGTT
The DNA here is from genome assembly GCF_012295235.1 of Primulina huaijiensis. Lineage (NCBI taxonomy): Eukaryota > Viridiplantae > Streptophyta > Magnoliopsida > Lamiales > Gesneriaceae > Primulina > Primulina huaijiensis. Next base: position 3,583,875 of record NC_133312.1, on the reverse strand, counting down.
TTTAATCTAAGCTATGACATTACCAAGTTGACAATTGTATACTAAATATACCTTGGCGGCTGCTTATTCTAGGATTACACTGGTGACCAAGTTACGGCTGAGAACTTATATGCTGTAATACTTGGAGACAAGAGTGCTGTAAAAGGTGGAAGCGGAAAAGTTGTCAACACTAAACCTGATGACAGAATATTCATATACTACTCTGATCACGGTGGCCCAGGAGTCCTAGGTAAATTATTTCGATGCTTGATCAGTTGATAATGAAAAAATTAACTGGACACTAATAGTGTACTTTTTACCTGTTGTAAAATTCTGGTTTGTATTAAGAAGTTATGTTAATTTTCAGGAGAGAATTACTGGATTATTTGTAATTTCAGGAATGCCGAACATGCCATACCTTTATGCAAATGATTTTATCGAAGTTCTGAAAAAGAAGCATGCATCTGGAACATACAAAGAAATGGCAAGTGGTTTCGCGATTCTGGATTTATTTTTCAAGCATTGCTGGTTGACAAATGATATGTTTAATTACTTTAACCTTAGAGGTGAACCGACATGAAGGTCCTCAACTTGAAAACAATTTCAGAAATTTGGCTTTGGCCACTATCATTCTAATTTTATGAAAGTTGCCAGGCTCCTCCACCCCACCCCCTCCAATCTATATGTCTTTGTTTCATCTCACTGAATGGCATGCCATGTCATATTTAGCAATAGGCCTAATTTTTACCCGTCAGGTTCTTCTTATAAACTGACCTGTGCACATAAAATACATTTTATGAATTTGTAGGTTATATATGTTGAAGCTTGCGAGAGTGGAAGCTTATTTGAAGGGATGATGCCAGATAACCTGAACATCTATGTTACAACTGCATCAAATGCAGAAGAGAATAGCTGGGGAACTTATTGTCCGGGGATGAATCCTCCTCCACCTCCAGAATATATCACATGTCTGGGAGATTTGTATAGTGTTGCTTGGATGGAAGACAGGTATTCTTGCTCTATGACCGAGTTGTTTTGTTAAATATTGTCCTTGTATTTTTTCATTTCAAATTTTTGGTGGAGCTACACAGCCAATTCCCTGATTGTATGAACTTTCCTCCACATCGTCAAAGAATTTATGGTTCCATGCATATTGAAAGTGTTTTTTCTATCGGGGAAATTAAGATACTTGATTTTAATTTGCAATTTGCGATATCTTGATTTTTCATAAATATAGTGCATCGATATAGGTTGAGTAGTTTTTAAAGCTGAGATTTCTTATTAGTATTACTGGTGGAAAGTGACTTCTACCCATTCTAAATCATTTTTTCTACAGTGAAACTCACAACCTCAAAAGGGAGACAATAGAGCAACAATATCAACAGGTGATGTTCGAATCAAACTCTTGCCAACTCCATGCGAGGAGGAAAACATGTGAATTTTTAAAATCGTAATTATGCAGGTGAAGGACAGAACGTCTAACCATGATACCTACAATGCTGGATCTCATGTGATGGAATACGGAAATAAAAGCTTCAAACCCGAGAAGCTATCTCGGTTTCAAGGTTTTGATCCTGCAACCATGGACCTTCCACCAAATAGGATGCACCACACCAAATATCACATGGATGTTGTCAACCAGAGGGACGCAGATCTTCTGTTTTTATGGGAAAGGGTAAGCCTTTTTTTTAGATAAATATTCGAGATGGAGCTTGTAGTGAATAAAAATCTTTGCTTCAAAAATTCATTTTCTTTACCTTAAAGTCATACATAGAGAGAGTACCAGCTATAGCTTAGTTTCTGAACATGAGTCTGTTATCTTCGCAGTACAAAATCATAAAAGACCCTACAGAGAAGGCGGAACATCTGAAGCAGATTACCGACACAATACTGCACAGAAAACGGTTGGATGGCAGCATAGATATTATTGGCCTAGTTTTATTTGGTCCAGAAAATGGACCGTCAGTTCTGAATTCCACGAGAGGTCGTGGTTTGCCGCTAGTGGATGACTGGGAGTGTTTGAAATCAATGGTAAGCTAATTTTTCATCGTATTGCATGCGCATGTGTTTCTTGAATTTTTTTCCCAATCCAATTGAAACGACTCCTTCCACCTCAGGTCCGTTTGTTTGAGACGCATTGTGGTTCGTTGACTCAGTATGGCATGAAACACATGCGAGCATTTGCAAATATGTGCAATAACGGGGTTTCCAGCGCAAAAATGGAGGAAGCTTGTATGGCTGCCTGTGGCGGACACTATTCCACGAAATGGAATCCTATAGATAGCGCTTAATCATTGCAATTATTCGCACCTGTTAATACTGGATAGTTTCTCCTGTAACATAATAAACTTGGGAGTTGTTTAAATTGGACCTTGCACAAATTTCTGGTCTGGCTAAAGAATATCGATGAAAAGATTAAATGGTAAACCTGAAATCATTAAACCAAATAAAAATCATCATGTCGTCTTGTTTGTAGTAAACTAGACCATTAGTGTCCGTGGCAAATATATGAGCACAAGTTCTTGATAAAATTTAAAGCAGCCGTCTCTCATTGTTCTCCACTGCTGTTCGATGCAAATTTTGCCAAAGAAAGCAGAACCAAGAAAAATAGAAAGCTTAGATGCAAGGGCCGAGCAAAACATCAGAAGTCGAGCTATGTTTTAATCACAATGTTCTAGCGCTTGCATCCGCAAAAACAATGTCCGCGTATGCAATTCTTGCTGTAACATTCGGGGTGTCGCCGTTTAATGCAATCCTTTTCTGTTCTGCAAACTGCTTCAAACTTTTTTGCTGGACCATCACTCATGCTCGATACTGGAAAGTCTCCTGGTTCTCCTAGAGCCATCGAAACTTGTTAACCTGCAAATTGTTCAATAAATGAGAGAGGCTTTCGCTTGTTCTGGTTTCTGGAAATATTGTTTATCTGGGAATTAAAATGAATGTATAGTAACACTATTATTTTCTTTTTCCTGTTGATATAGAAATTTTTAATTATCTTGTTACATTGTAGTCATTTACAGTTCTAACTATTGAAAGAAACAAGAATTGACCAAAACCAAACTTCTAAAATTTTGGAACTGATCTCTCTCATAAAAATATCATTTTAATAAAATCTTTGTGTGTGAAAATTTATATGTATACAGAAAGTGTGGTGTGCATCAGAGATTATTTAAATAAGCACAAACCAGATGCTATTAACGTGAGCGGAAGGAGGAAGGCAAAAATTTGTGTGAGACGGTCTCACGGGTCGTATTTTGTGNCAAAATTTTGGAACTGATCTCACTCATAAAAATATCATTTTAATATAATCTTTGTGTGTAAAAATTTATATGTATACAGAAAGTGTGGTGTGCGTCAGATATTATTTAAATAAACACAAACCAGATGCTATTAACAGGAGCGTAAGGAGGAAAACAGCCTTGCTTAGAGTGCTATCCATTTTGTGTATGAGTGAGTCTCGAGGGAGAAAGTACGAACTATTAGTACTAAACCTTTTCTGTAAAAGTATAATTACTTATTTTAAGATATAAAATATTGATTTTGTGATCTATTTAAGATTTTCTTCCTAATACAAATATCAGAGTCATAGCTAGCTTGTTTGTATTTTATTCTATTCGATTATATATTTCCGAATTTTTGTGTCATTGGTTTGTATATAAGGGATGGGAGAGTGCGGCGCCGGACTCATTGCTAAACAATTTTGTTTAGGATACAATGTCGAATTTATTTATTTATATTATATTGAGAGTATGGGGAAATTGTAATTTTTTGTCTTTTTATCAATTTGATTTCTATTTTCTCAAAAGTTATGTTACTTTCAATTTTTTACCATTTTAATTTTTTTTTCATGATTCATAGTCATGTCGGTATCACATTAACATCATATCAACAATACAATAAAAAAATAACTAAAATTGCAAAAAAAACATAAATAAATTTGGCCAAAACTGCAATTTCTCCAATTACTTTTTAAATATATCTCTAATGATAATTAGTTTGTTTTTCTATGATATTTTAATACGTTAAAAATAATTGTCAGTTTCTAGAATCAATTGCATAATCGTCATTTTCTAAGATTTTTACAAAGTAATAAAAAAGAAAAATTACAATTTTATTCATATAAATTGACATGATTTACACAAGATTTTCAAAAGAACCACGACTTACTACTGGGATAATGCTGTAGAACCTTAGCCACGAAAGGTTTAAGGAATCGATAGCGGGAAATTCTCCTAGGACCTAGGAAAAAATGTTGGAAAGAGGTGAAAAATACATAAGCATTGAGGAAGAAATTGAACCAAGTTTCCTAAGAAAAAGATTCGGAGAAGAATAAAAAATCGACAAAATAATACATAAGACTAGAAACCACGCCAACCTAAAGAAATTCTACGTTTAAGAATGTCGACTCTTTGAATATTTTATTAGTTTTCTTTGGTTTCTGTGCAGATCAAAGATATTTTGGTCGTGATCTCAATTATTTTTCTATGTTAATTAATAAACTTGTTATTTCCTGATTTAGTTATGCTGGAAAAAATTTACCTCTGTCAACGAATGCTTAACTAAATGTCACCAACACCTGTAGTCATTAAAGGCTACCCATCTGTAAGAGGTTTGGCAAGCCCTATGCGACTGCCTCTTGACTCATGGGGTACATTAACACCCATGGGGTGGGTTCAAGACTTTCCCATGAGACAAAATCTTGGAAGTCTAATCCACTTTTCAACCACCTCAAGTTGCATATTATGTTACTATTTTCAAATTCTACTAGGAAGTCACGTAAACTATAAAAAATTCAAAAGGTCATAGAGACTATAAAAAATAAACAAAGAAGTCATAGCGGCTATAAAAAATAAATGAAAAATTCATAGTGACTATAAAAAATAAAATTAAGAAATCCTAGAGACTAAAAAAATAAATTAAATAATTCACAAAGCAACAATTATGGCAAATAAGTCACAATGCAACAATCCTAACGAGTATAAATACTTTTTTTAAGTCATAACGACTATTAAAAAAATCATCAAGTCACGGAGAGTAAAAAATTCAGCAATTCCTAGTGACTACAAAAAAATACCAGATAAGTCAACTTCTTGCATCCGGTGAGTCCACTCCACTCCATCGTCGCCATCACGTTAGCGCTTCCCGCACGTCGTTATCCATATGTTGGGATAAACACGGATAAACAATAATGCAATGAAAAAAATTATTTATCTCTTGTGTGAAACTAGCAGAAAATAATTTAAATAGATCGACTAAAATTCCACAAGCACAATCAAGCAAAATAAACAAGACAGACGATTTTTAATGGAGAAAACATCCACGCTACGATGAGTAAAAACCAAGCACCATAGTCCACATAAATAATCTCCAATATAAATAATAACAAGACTACAACAAGTCCACAACCAAAATCAATCAATATACAATCACAAATCACTATCAAAATATAACAATCTTGAAATAACAAGAAAATTAGATCTCGGAAATCTCCTGGCGTCTCTGGCTTTGCTTTGTGACGCATACCCACTAAGTTAACTCATGAGACTCATTCAAGTATTATCTACCACATTAATCTCCACCGGCTATTCGAATTTTCTCTAATCCGTTAACTTCAATTTTTTGGCTACATCGATGTTAATTGTGCACAAAAATGCAATCAGACAATGAATGAAACGATACTCTCATGTCCCAAGGTGGAAAAGATATGCAACCCGAAGAGTAGGACGAGATGAAGACTCGCAAAGAAATGGACGATTAATGAGATGGCCAGTTGTTCAAACACTATTGAAGAACAATAATCAAAAGATGTCTCTGTGAATGAAATTTGATAACCCCACGTGTTTATTTCTAATTTTCTAGCCTCATAAATTATGGTGGTCTTTATTTATAAACAAAAATATTGTCCGTTTCTGTGGACTAGGAAAATATCTCTGAACTTTATGAACAGATCGATGATTTGAAACAAACGACGCCCCGCCCTTCTTCTGGTCGAATAGGGGANACAAATTTGACGCAATTTTCTTCCTGATTTCTTCCAGAGAGCTGATGGCTAACAATTGCAGCTTCAATGATCCGTTGTATATTCACCCATCGGATACACCGGGAATGAATTTGGTCAGTGATCCGCTGATTGGTGTGGAAAACTATGGTATTTGGAGCAGAGCTATGCTGATCGCACTACGGGCGAAGAACAAAATTGCGTTGATTGATGGCAGTTGTCTAAGACCCCCAGTAGGTAGCCAAAATCTTCTTCAATGGGAACGATGCAATGCTCTTGTATTGTCATGGATAATGAATACAGTCTCAAAGGAGATTTTCGGAGGAATCATCTACGCATCAGATGCTTCATCAGTGTGGACTAATCTGAAGGAGCAGTTTGACAAGATCAATGGATCGCGAATCTTCTCATTACATAGAGATATTGGTCGCCTAACCCAAGGTAATAGTACTATCCCAACATATTACTGTAAGCTCAAGCAACTTTGGGATGAATACTCTGCTCTTGTGATCTTGCCTTCATGTGAGTGTGATGCTGCTAGAAGATATTTAGAGCACGACCAGCAGCAGAGGCTTCTTCAGTTCCTAATGGGGCTGAATGACAGCTACATGAATGTAAGGAGCCAAATTTTACTGATGAATCCATTACCTACCGTGGGGCAAGCTTTTTCCCTGCTGTCTCAGGAAGAATCTCATAGGGCATTATCATCAGTTGAGGCTCCTATAGCAGCTTTCTACACTAACAAGACAAAGGCAGGAAGTTCAACGAAGGATCGAGTGAATTTATTCTGTGATAATTGTAGTTGCAATGGACATACTAAGGAGAATTGCTATAAGCTTGTTGGTTACCCTCCATGGCATAACTTGTACAGAGCTCCGAATAAGGGACTGAACAAGAAGGTGTACAGAGACAACGGGAAGCAAGGAAGAATTTCAGGAGATGCTAACTTTGTAGAAGAAAGCATTGCTGCTCAATCAAAAATATCAGCTGGAGCTCCACATATCTTCACCCCAGATCAGTATGCTGAAATTCTAAAGCTACTAGGAAATCATAACATACAAAATGGATGTGACCAATGCTTTTCTCCAAGGGAGTTTGGATGAGGATATTTACATGAATCTTCCCCAGAGATACAACGTACAAGGAGAAAACAAGGTCTGCAAATTACAAAAATCTTTATACGGTCTAAAGCAAGCCTCTCGGCAGTGGAATCTAAAGTTCTCAAATATCATGATTGAGTTTGGTTACTGTCAATCTCAACATGATCATTCATTGTTCTTTAAACATGCTGATGCTTCAATTACTTTGCTCGTCGTCTATGTTGATGACATTGTCATCACAGGGAGTAGTTTGACAGCAATCACAGAGCTTAAAGAGTTTCTTCATTCCAAGTTGCAACTTGAGGATCTTGGGATTCTCAAATATTTCTTAGGCATTGAAGTTGCTCGTTCCAAACACGGTATTTACCTTAATCAACGGAAGTATGCTTTGGAACTCATTGCTGACACGGGCATGGCAGGGGCCAAGCCATTTGATACATCTATGGAACAAAACCGAAGGCTCACCAGCCACGAGCTGGATTCTAGTCTGCAACACGATCACAAAAGTACCCATGATGATGTTTTACTGCTTGATCCACATAAATATCAGCGCTTGGTTGGCAGGTTGATCTACCTGACCATAACTCGACCTGACATTTGTTATGCGGTCCAATCTCTAAGCCAATTCATGCATGCTCCGAAGAAGTCGCACCTCGATGCTGCCATTCGAGTGGTTAGATACCTTAAAAAAAATCCAGGTCAAGGTATCTTGTTACGACCCTGTACCTCCTTCTTTCTTACTGCATATTGTGATTCCGATTGGGCTGCTTGCCCCATGACTCGCCGCTCTGTTACTGGATATTGTGTTAAGCTAGGGGGCTCCCTCCTATCTTGGAAATCTAAGAAACAAAATGTTGTTTCACGCTCATCTGCCGAAGCAGAATACCGTGCAATGACAAACACTACTTGTGAAATCATCTGGATTGTTGGTCTTTTGCGTGACATGGGAATTCAGATTCGTGGACCTACAACGTTGCTTTGTGATAATATGGCTGCCATCCACATTGGCGCCAATCCAGTGTATCATGAACGGACCAAACATATCGAAATCGATTGTCATTTGGTTCGTGAGAAAATCAAAGAAGGCCTTATACGCACTCAATACATTCCTACACACCAACAGCTTGGGGACATTTTTACAAAAAGCTTGGGGAAGACTTCACATGCTTACTTACTCGGGCTTCTAGGTGTTTATGACCTGCATCAACCTTGAAGGGGGAGTCATACACATTTCAAGCTTGTTGCATAGTCTAAATGTGTTTTTTTTTTCTGTTCAAGCTTTGTGTTCACATCCACACCAAGCTTGAAGAGGGAGTGTTAATTGTACTAAATACAAAAACACGATTGTATTGTGTAGCTTTTTGGAAGCACGTTTCTTAGCTCATCTCTTGTAGTGTATATAAACATTTGTACAGCTAGCGGTTATTCTGATCAATTGACTGGAATACAATCCTTCTTCAGCTCATTGAGCTTTAGCTTAGGTTCTTCAGTTCTTGACAGAATTGAATTTGTGTTCCTCTTTAGATTTTTCAACATACATTTTTTCATGTAACATGGATGAGTGCAAACATGGAACTCTATATTTCATAATTTGTAATGTACTTTTTACCGGAGACTTTTTCAAGTAGTTGCACCAGTTTCATTTTAAAAATCGGAACAAATTGATTTCATTTTTTCAAGATTAAGAACTTCGAGGATGTAATCCAGGCATTGCCAACAAATTTGTACATGTAAGTTTTCTAAAATCTAACCAAAACCAACCTCCATGGTCCATAGGCCAGTATAAATATGAAAAGTTGGAAGGAAAAAAACACATGCCACGAACTAGATTTTAGAAAAAAGTCCAACTAGCTGCGCCTTTTCCGCAAGCTTCCACCGCCTCTTGCGGCGGCGATCTTCATCTGAATATTCTCCAACTGGGATTTCGGGCAAGGAATCTGAATCCCGCCAGGGTGATTGAATCCGTAAAGGTTTTCAGCCTCCTTCAACAGCTCACCAAACAACGGATGATTAAAGTAAATTACAGGCACCAAAACTCGAGAAGTGTCGTCCTCCTTATCACCCACGTACACCGCAAGGTGCCCTTTCGGTACACTCGCGGCCTGTAAATTTGGTCGTCCAATTGGTCGATGCCCAACCCGAATGTAACCCGAACTGGTCTTGCGTGAGCAGAGGCCCTTAGTTCCCAATTTCAAGAACTTGACCCACTTGCAGAGCTTGGAAACAGGTCCCTTCTGCGGTTCCAGACGCTCGTACGCGGCGGTTCTCCGCCGCGCACGACGGTGGATGAACCAGTTGAAGACTTTGACCAGCTTGCGTCCGAGCCTGAATCCCCTGGTCTTTCCCATGTTTGAATACGAGCGAAAAGGCTCAATGATGGTTTTGGATGAGCTTTATTCAAAATCCACGAAAACTTATCAAAATCGGTATGCTTTTGCACATTTCCGCTGTTGTGCGTTGTTTTCAGTGCCACCATTGTTGGATGCTGAGTTGTGTATTTAAGGACGCATTGGCGTGGAGGTGGACATTCTTGGAGTGGAAGAAGTGAAACTCACAAGGGGCTGTTTGGAATTTTGGTTAATAAATAATGTTTAAAATGAACCCCCCAAAAAAAAAACGTGGAAACTAAAAGGAGCATTATAACCATTGAGGCGTCGGACCGTCAAATTATTCAAAAAAATCACATATTTATGTAGAGTGATAGATTTTAAAATAGTAGAAAAAAATAATTGGATGTAGTATAAATTTTTCAAAAATTATAAAATAATTTTTCGAATATTTTTTTGATGTAAAATAATTTAATTTTCGAGTGTCACGACAAATATTAAATGATATTGGCTTTTATGATATTTTGTAATCTCAAACATTTAAGAGTGATGTTACATGTATATCCATATTTGTACATCAATTTGTACAACACAAAAAATTCAATGCAAAAATTCAATTTGTCAAAATCTCACTATATATTGAATACAAAATCTCGTGATATTGAATACAAAATCTCGTGATATAACAATAAAATCTCGCGATATAATGGTTGTAAATATCGAATATATTGATTGTACTTTTAACATTATTCAAATTTCAACATTTAAATAAGAAATCCGAAGTTTGTGCGTGGAACACAGGCTGTTCAAACATAAATTCGAAGATCGCAAGTCCACCAATTAAATCTTAATCGAATCGAATGCTTCGAGGTCCGTATTAGATTTTGACATTAAGATACTGGTAATATTCTGAAATTCTTGACTATAAACTTTTTTATATTTCCTTGTTAATTATATTCCCATAATTTAAACATTTTATCGTATAATGTAATTATTAACATGTGCACAATATGGTTGCCCAGAATCGATTCCCAGTATATTAATAAACTCTACTATATACTAATTTTGAGATAAATACAAATCAATAGTTAAAATTATTTGATAATATCTTGGAAACAGATCCTATCTAATTTATTGTATATAAAATTAAAAAAAAAATGTGCTGAAATTTTAAAAATAAATAATATATTTTTAAAATTTTAGTTTATTGTATTTTTTTCCTTAGCCAAGCAAAAGATATTTGATGTTGAGTGTATTTGATGCTATAGCTTACCTAATATTCAATTGCAATTTTTAATAAATCCAAATGCTGCGATTTTTTAAAATGCTAGAGAGAACTAACAAGTTCTTTATCATAATATATCATATAACTGCTTACTAGTTTTTTCGATTATGGCACATTTATCATAACCAAGAATGAATAATTAGAGCGTGAAACAGTCTAATATATAACAGTTAGTCTGTCTTTGATACTATATTAAGATTGTGGTTGATTTAAACCTAACGTAACTACAAAAACTAACTCAAGAATGTGATTGTCTAAGTTCATATGTCTAGCCGGTTTGAAACAAAAATCAGCACAGAAGAGAAATGTGTAAGGCTATTTTTGTACGTTTTGAGTTTATCGAGAGAAAAAAGCTTTCGATAGTTATGAACATTTGGCAACTAGCAAGTCATACTGCGAGCATAAGGCCATCTCCAACCTATTACGCTATCTTAGTGTCGCACTAACTTTAAAATAGTGTAATTCTTACACCAAATATAAAATTAATCTCCAACCCATCAACTCTAAACTCTACATTAAAAGGAATATTCTCGGAATATTCTCTATTATTTTATTAACAACAAATAATTTATTTCACAAAATATTTATAAACACAATAATTAAAATATCACTAATATCTAAATCATTTCTATATTAAAATTCATTAAATATAGTAATGAATTAAAATATTAATTAATATATTTTTATAATTACTTTAAAAAATTTTAATATTTAATATTAATTTTAAATACTTAAAATTATTACTTAATTAAATGTAATTAACTAATCATTCAAAAAAATTACAATCACACATATAAATATTTTGAACATAAATTACTAACATACAACCAATATTCAAATGATGCTTATAAAATAGAAATGACACACAAATATCCAACTTTTAATTAACGGAATTACTATATAAATCCCATAAATGGTCGATTAGTGCATCTCGTAGTGCGAAGTGAGCCTCTCTGTCCCTTATGTTTTTATACCGAGCAAGAAATTCTTGAAATCTTATATTTTGATCCGTAACCATTTTCACATTTGGAGTTGGTGCTTTCAACGCATCTTCGATTGGTGTATCCAAGTCACGCTCATCTTCGATAATTATATTGTGCATTATAATGCATGCATTCATTATATCTTGCAAGTGTTTCTTCTGCCAAGCACATGCTAGAGATGATACAATTGCAAATCGTGATTGAAGTACTCCAAATGCGCGTTCGACATCTTTCCTACATGACTCTTGTTTCATTGCAAAATATTTGTTTTTGGGACCGCGTGGATCATGAATTGTTTGCACAAGAGTTGACCATTTAGGATATATGTCATCGGCTAAATAATATCCTTGATGATACTCTTTTCCACCAATAAAGTAATTTGCTGGATGAGCGATACCTTGCGCAAGATTTGAAAAAAGATTGGATGCCTCGAGAACATTGATGTCATTGTTAGACCCTGGCATACCAAAAAATGCATGACATATCCAAAGATCATAGTCAGCAACCGCTTCCAAAATAATGGTCGGAGAACCACTACGACCCGCGTATTGTCCTGCCCATGCTGTTGGGCAATTTTTCCATCTCCAATGCATACAGTCCAAGCTTCCCAACATTCCAGGAAATCCACGTTTTTCACCAATATGCAGTAGTCTATCAATATCAATGGAGGTAGGTGACCTTACGTATCGCTCTGCAAACACCTCTACAATATCCCGACAAAAACGTTGAAGGCATTATTGAATTGTAGTTGATTCTCCTATCTTAATATATTCATCAGCAGCATCCGTTGGTGTACCGTATGCCAACATCAACATTGCAGCAGTAATTTTTTGATTAGTAGAGAGTCCCAGCTGACCAAGACCATCTACTCGTTGTAGGAAATAACGATCATGATTCTTTACAGCTTCAACCATACGAAAAAAAGGCCTCGTGACATTCGAAAACGTCTTCGAAACATTGCTTCATTGTATCTTGGATTATCAGCAAAATAATCGTTGAAAAGATTACGATCCGCCAATTCTCGATCACGCGGAATTACGATATGACCGGGAATCGACCCTCCATGTTTGACTTCAACTTCATGTTGCTCAGCATATGAAGCCGCTAAAATTGTGTTATTGGTTGCTGGACTCCTCAATAAATTTTCTGTTTCGTTGATGGACTCAAATTGATCTTGAACATGTGAATCAAATTCATCAGATGAGCTAGATGATGCTGAATTAAAAAAATGAAAATTTTGATAATCCATGATGTATATTGATAGTTGAAAATTTTGAAGTACGAGTTGGATAACTTCATATGATTGATATTATATAACAAAACCAAATCTATTCACATTATCTTTTATCATCTATCCAAAAATTCTGAACCGATTTATACACCGTCGGATTAGATTTCATTTAATCCGAACCATAGGATCTTTAACATATATCCAAAAAAATCTAATCTGATTTATTCACCGTCGGATTAGATTTCATTTCATCAAAACCATAAGATCTTTATTTATCATTTATAAATAAATGATAAGTACTAATAATAATAAAAAATAAATAATAATAATAATAATAATAAAGTTATCATACATCGATGATAAGGATATGATATTATATACAATACACACAAATTGCCTAATAATAATAATAATAATAATAATAATAATAATAATAATAGGATCATTATCCTATATCCAAAAAATCCGATTCGATTTATTCACCATTGGATTAGATTTCTTTCAGTTGGAACCATATGATCATTATCCTATATCTACAAAATCTGATCCGATTTATACTCCGTCGGATTAGATTTCATTTAATCGGAACCGCATGATCTTTATCCTCTATACGAAAAATCTGATCTGATTTGTTCACCATTGGATTAGATTTCATTCAATCACAACCATTAACTTTATATCATCTAGTATCACTCATTCTATATATAGATATAACATAATTTCATTTCGAGTCACCATTATCATTCTCTATATAATAAATATTATACTTATCTCCCAACATATTTTTGTTTCAATGGCTTCGAATGCACGAACTGCTTCTTATTCATATCAAGAAGACATACACCTTTGTCATGTTTATCTTGACATTTCCCAAGATCCTATCATAGGCATAAACCAATCTCGAAATCAATTTTGGAGTCGTGTCGAGCAAAGCTACAACAGTTCCAGAGCACCCGACATGACTGAAGTTCGTAACAAAAATCTGTGCAATCTCGTATGGGCTTAATATTGGCGGCGATTAGTAAATTGAACGCATGCATCCAACAAGTTGAACAACTCCATCCAAGCGGTGCTTCAGATATGGATATTGTGAGTTTTGTTTTGATAGAATATCTATACTTATATTATTATCAGTTTTTTATATTATTTAACTTAACTTTAATTTCATATACAGATAATTCGTGCAAAAGAGTTAATGAAACAGGGTTCTAATTTCAAGAAAGGTTTTAAGTTTGATCATGTATGGTCTATTATGAAAGATATGGAAAAATTTGCAGCTTCGTCAAATCATTCACGGTCAACAATTCAAAGAGGTATTGAATTTTTCGACTCTCAACAATCGGACACACAAGCAACGGATTACCCCAAATCAGCGTCCCTTGGATTATCACCATTTGAGATTAATTTAAGTGATGAAAATATTGGTGGTACTTCGTCATAGCGGCCACTTGGAGTGAAAAAAGCAAAATTAAAAAAGAAAAAGATGAATATATGTCACAGACAATCGAATCAATGAGATTAGGATAAGAAAAAATTCTGAAAATAATCCAAACTGGAAATGCTTATCGTGAACATAACAAAGAATTACAGATAAAACGTATGCAACAAACTGAACGAAAATTGGAACAAAATGAAACAAAAATAGAACAAAATCGACAAATGTTGGATTTGACTAGGTTTCAAGAATAAAACAAAATTTTGGTAATCGATCTCAACTCAATTCAAGATCCATCTTTGCGTGAAAATTTTAGGGCCGAACAGTCAAGAATTTTGAGTGAGAGGGAAGAAAGGAAACGTGCACGTGAGAGTCTCGACTATGGAAAATATTTTTGAGACATTGGAGGATCTGGATCCAGCTTACCTCCGTTTTAAATTTAAATGCTTGTCATCCTTATTTTATTGTATTGTGGTATGATTTTTAATAGTTTGTTGTTTATTATCTTGTTTAGGTTTATGTTGTATCATTATCTTTGATTTTAAGTGTTGTTATCTTATTTTATTTTATGTTGTATTGTAATGTCCATTTTAATAATTTAGTGTTTTTTATGTTTGTTTATTTAATTATGTATCATTTTCTTTGATTTTCAAAAAAGTAGTGTTTGAAATCTTAATTTTTTTTTGTACTTGTATCTTTGTATTCAATATTAATTAATTTAATTATAACTACATAATTAAGATATTCATGGCATATTTTATACTATTTTATTTACTACAACTAATTTATCACAAATAATTTTTTAACATAATAATATTATCTTTATTAATTATGTATTAAATTAAAATATGCAAGTTTTTTAAATCACTTTGTTAAAATTTATTGTTTGAAATAATACATTTTTATAATTATATTAGATTATAAAACTAATTATATAATATTTAGAGTTTAAGTAAAATTACAATAAAAAATAATTCCAAAAAAAAAAAAACAACAACGCTATTGCTACAGTGTTGCACCAAATTTGGTGCAACACGGTAGCAAATCTCTATTTTGGTGTCAAACATAGCGCTGGTTGGAGCAATTAACTCTGCACCAAAATGGTGTTTGCAGGGTTGGAGTTGCTCTAGGAAGTGTACACTAACTTTTTATGTATTATTATATTGCATTAGTTTTAAAACAATCATTCAATCTAATACACTAAAAATCTGAGACTAGAGTTTACCATATTTATATTTGAGTAGGTCTCTTATGAGACGGTCTCACGAATCTTTATTTGTGAGACGGGTCAACCATACCAATATTTACAATAAAAAATAATATTCTTAGCATAAAAAATAATATTTTTTATGGATGACCCAAATAAGAGATCTGTCTCATAAAATACGAACCGTGAGACCGTCTCATACAAGTTTTTGCATTTATATTTTGTCCAAAAAAAATACCATAATTATCCTATCGGCCTTCACGTCATCAATCTCATATATTTTTTAAGACAAAAATGTATATTTATTGCAGGAAACTTAAAATTCAATGAAGAATGGTAATGAAATTGATATTTATATGATTAGGAAATATATCTGATTAAAATATGCCGATTAGAATTTTTCCCAACTCGCTCTTCTTCTTCATCATCATCATCATCATCATCATCATCATCATCATCTCTCTCTATTTTAGTTTATTTTGTTTCAACAAACATTTTTCTTCTACCTTTTCTTTACTCTGGGTTTAGGCATTGGGCTATGATGTGTTGTATTAAGTCCACTTTGATTTTGGGTCATGGGCCTGAAGTACAGATGAGTTGAGCCTTACATCTGATTCAGAAATAAAATTAAGGTAAAGATATATAATTATTTTATATTTTATATTGATATGAAAAGTTGAAGAGTCCCCAATCTCAATATACGTTTGTTATAATAAAGTTTGATGTACATATACGATCGATATAAAATTAATACTTCGAAAATATTAATTATATTGGTTTGATTTACGTATGGCCTACTGTTATTTGAGTTTGCCTCAACTTTACTCCAAACCTCTTTTTCTAAAAATCCCATTAAAATAATATATATAAATAAAATAAAATAAATATTAATTAAAATGTCAAAATGGGTCTAGAGACAAATAAACAGACGACAAGTGACGCCATGTTTTAAGCTGTTGCTTTACTTTTATATATTGTATATTGCTTTCTTTGTAAAACTATAAAAAAAAATAAATAAACAATATATTTACTTGCTGAACTATATTAATTTTACCTTTTACGTTTTACTACAAATAAATTTCAATATTATGCCTGCTTTGCTTATTTCACATATATCCTTAATCGACTTCTATTGTTTGCAAATATAGCTATAAAAAGCTATTCTTTGTAGTAAAAGTTTTTTCCCCTTATCAATAACAAGTTAATAATACTGGCGAGGGGCTTTTTCCCCTAAATTGTAGGGGAAGAAGGAAGATCAAGTGAAGGTATAGAGATTAACATATCGGCACGCCTAAGACACCAAAAAACTTCATAACTTAGTAGGTGGACCCATTTTACAATCCATAGTTATTGTGTAAAAAAATATAGGAATAACATTCATTAATATTACCACATATAGTTTTTCTAAGAGGTTTACACATTCTAAAAGTTAGTGCACCTGACGCATGCAACAATATTTTTTATAATCTATTTGGTTTATATTTAAATGATGATCAAAATTTAATAATAAAAAATAGTGATGGACTACATTATAATTTTGATATATGAATTAAAAAATAAATAGAAAAAAGAAAGAGCAAAAAAAGAGCAAAATATGAATTGAACCTACAACTTGAAGTTTATGATACAAATGATCTATCCGCTAAGTTACATATGACTTACATTGAAGTTTTAAAACTTTATTAATCTATATAATTATTAAAACAGACCATGACACCAAAAATTGGTTACTCGAAGAATCTCACACTTTATGGTGCACGTACGCATCTTCGCTAAGAGAATTGAGGAGACTTTAATTATATAACCGGGAAAATGGGGTTCGATGACGTGCATGTGGTCTACTCAGCGTACACATGTCAATGAATTGGTGATATGGCGAGTGACTACTATGCGCCACTAGGACGAGTAAGATGGTAGCCGTCACGAGACGTTGGATGGTGATCTGAAGAGTAAGAATGAAGAGATGTAATCTTTTCATAGTTGGTGCAATCAGAACCGTTGGATAATGATCAGATGTGTTAGATTAATCTAGATCAAGGGGATTAAATCTAGATCGAGATCATTGGTCGAGATCTGCTGGATCTAGGTTGGCATGTTTGCATTCAAAGGTTGTGATCATCTTAAAGAGATTTGATATGGATCGTACAATTCAAATGGACGCACTATAGCGAATTTGTTCAAAAGATGTGATCCAGTAGTTGTGGATGACTAAATGGGGCATGATCTATACCATTAGATTATGATATGACAAATAACATTAAATTTAAGCCTAGAGTCACAACTAATCGCGGAAGGCCCTTCCAACCCATGGAATGGTATAAATAGACCTCTGCCTCATAATAAAATAAGGTTACACTATCAAAACTCAAAAAAATAAACGTGCATTTTCATCAACTGCATAAAATTTTCATTTGTCATACTGAAAGTTCAAGAAGCGTATTAGAATTTTACCCTGGTTTTGTGATTTGGAATGTTCATTTCGCAAATCACAAGTTGTTATATCTTAAAATATGATTTCTTCATTACATAAGGACCATGTGTGGGATAAATTCGTGTTAAAGATATAGAGCTCGACTCTAGTATCGACTTACTTTATGTTTCTTGCTCAATTTTAGATTTGCACCTCTTCCACCAGTAACAATAATTATCTTGGTATGACCACTTCAAAATTACAATTATCACTTTTATTTTTAATTAATTTACTAATTATTTATTTGATAACTTATCTAACAAAAATGAAAATTACTCACAGAAGTACACAATATTTTTTAATCAATTAAATAATTTTTTTTAGATAACTATAACGAATAGCTTGGAAAAAAATTAAGAAAAAAAATAAGAAGTCGATCCCCTATATAACAAAGAACAATAAAAATAAAAATACATAAAAAAGACAACGTCAAATTCCAAATTATTTCATTAAAAATATTAAACATAAAGAACGATTATGTAAGCATACAATACGAACATATATCGCCAACGATATTGATTTTGATAGTTTGTAGACCTTAGATAAATTTAATATAATATACAATCCATGTATATTGGATCATGCAAGAATTCGAAGAAAATGTGACACAATCTATACATATTATAAAAGTGTGAACCAATGTCAAAGTTTTTCTATGGTGTATTGTCAACTTTGTGCTTAGTTTGTACATACAGGAGAAATTTAGTGAGGATATTTTTGTAAAATCAGTTATTATGATCAGGACAAAATTGTCAAACTATATTTATGCTAGATAACGATCAAGTTGCCAAAAAATATGAAACTCTAAAATTATTTGATTTTTATTTTCTTGTAGATGAATTGAACAAACTTTTTCACAAAAAAAATATTAATTTGAAAAGATTGAAATACCAAATTATATTGGTTTTATTTGCTTATAGATGAAGTGAGAAGAATTTTTAACAAAAAACTTAATTTGTAGATTTTTTTCACAAAAAAGTTAATTTGTAGAAGATTAAAATACCAAAATTCTTTGGTTTTAATTGCTTGTAAATAAAGTGAAAATATTTTTTTCACAAAAAACTTAATTTGTATATTTTTTAAAAAAATTGCTATTATCATCTATTTTTAAATATTAAATGAAATAGTTATACAATATGTGAGACAATGAAATTAATTGTTTAACAGTTATGCGTTAAATTTATATATTATGAGAACTGATTTTGGAACTGAAGCCAAGAAAAATTAGTTTTGATTTTGGTTTCAGTGTTCCTGAAAATAATGATCGAGTTAAAAAGTGTTATTAAAACCTTTAAATTTCTTATTATTTATAGCTAAAATATTTGAATTTTTCTAAGATATTCATATTTTATGATATTATTAATATATTAACACTCATAATTGAATTCTACTAAATAATTTATTAAACTCTTTATTTTCAATTCTTAGTTTAAAAACCAAAAAATATGTTAGTATTAAACTTCATATTATTATATTATTATATACTTATCATGTTATTCTACGTATTGCATATATAATTAATTTTTTCATATTTCTTCTTGTGATACTATAATTTATTGCTTAATTAGAAAATGCACTAAAAATATAATTATAAATTTGCATTAAAATAATAAAATATGATATAGAGAGAAAATTAAAAAGATAAAACATTTAAAGGTAGTATAAATATGAATTAGTTGAGAAAATTAATTAGGAGTTACATTTTATTCTTGAAATGATATAAATTACTACAATCAATGTAATTGTAATGATAATTCATTAGCAATTTGTTAGAATTTTACATATATATCCTTATTGAATTTTTGGATTTTTATAAATAAAGTATAGATTATCATGGGTCCTTCATATATATAATTTTTTGAAGTTTTTTTTTAAAAATCTATATACTTAGTTTGTACATACTGGAGAAATTTAGTGAGGATATTTTTGTAAAATCAGTTATTATGATCAGGACAAAATTGTCAAACTACATTTATACTAGATAATGATCAAGTTGCCAAGAAAAATAAAACTCTAAAATTATTTGATTTTTATTTTCTTGTAGATGAATTGAACAAACTTTTTTCACAAAAAATATTAATTTGAAAAGATTGAAATACCAAAATATATTGGTTTTATTTGTTTATAGATGAAGTGAGAAGAATTTTTCACAAAAAACTTAATTTGTAGATTTTTTTTCACAAAAAAGTTACTTTTTAAAAGATTAAAATACTAAAAATTCTTTGGTTTTAATTGCTTGTAAATAAAGTGAAAATATTTTTTTCACAAAAAACTTAATTTGTATAAGAATATGATATTAAATATCTTTTATTTTACATTAAGTAAGATTAATTATTTTAAGACGAATAATTAAACTAATGAAGTCAAATAATTAAACTAATTTTCTTTTTGTTTTACCAAGGTTGGTGTTATTAAGAAAGTTCGACATTTAATTGCATCTACAAAACGATACAAGAATTATTAGATATAAATATAGATAATCCTAATAAATATTTAGTGGGTATTTATTCTATCTA
This sequence comes from Primulina huaijiensis, assembly GCF_012295235.1. Classification (NCBI taxonomy): domain Eukaryota; kingdom Viridiplantae; phylum Streptophyta; class Magnoliopsida; order Lamiales; family Gesneriaceae; genus Primulina; species Primulina huaijiensis. The sequence continues at coordinate 3,563,344 of NC_133312.1, read as the reverse complement.
TATTTCTTTATCAAATAGAAAGTCGACTAATATTTTTCAAAGTCTTGGTTTATTATTAAAATTTAACGATATAAGATTGCATAAACATCAAAAACAAAGTCGACATAACAATTACTTTATGAGATATTCTTGCAATTAACGAATGAGTATTTTTATAAGAGATATATACTGACAAAACATTTACAGCTTTTTGTAAACTTAAAAGATATATCTTTGAATGTAAATTTTTAAAATTATGATAAATAAATTTTTATAAAAATTATTCATTAGCATTACTCACTACTTCTCCATAGACAATGTCAAAATTATTTGGTTTTTATTCACTTGTAGATGAAGTGAACAAATATTTTTCACAAAAATATTTGTTTGAATGTGATTTATTTTATTTTGTAGATTTATAATCTTTTGAATGATTTTATCTATGCAAGAAGTTTATCTTTAATTTGGTGATGATGTTTTTGTAAAATCAATTATTATGATGATGTCAAAATTGTCAATCTATGTATGTTAGGTAAGGATCAAGTTGCCAAGAAGACCGAAACTCCAAAATTCTTTGGTTTTTATTTTCTTGTAGATGAATTGAACATATTTTTTTCACAAAATATTAATTTGAGAATATTGAAATACAAAAATTCATTGGTTTTATTTGTTTATAGATGAAGTGAAAATAATTTTTTCCCAAAACAATTAGTTTGTAAAATATTGAAATACAAAAATTCTTTTGTTTTATTTGATTGAAAATATAGTGAATTTTTTTCACAAAAAAAAAAACATAATTTTGTGTAAGGACATGATGTTAAATATCCTTTATTTTACATTAATTAAGATTATTTAATTTAAAACGACGAATTAAAATAATGATGCCAAATAATTAAATCATGTGGGTTGGTGTCATGAAGAAGGTTCAACAGTTAATTACATTTCACAAAAATGATACGAAGCATTATCGAATATAGAAGAAAGATGACCTTATAAATATTTCGTGAGTATTTATTCTATCTATATTTCTTTATAAAAAAAATCCAACTAATTTTTTTCAAAGCCTTAGTTTCTTTTTAAAATTTAACAATATATGATTGAATACATATAGTTTTACTAATTTTAACTATTTTTCGTCTTTGTAAAGGTCAGAAACTATAACAATTGCTTATTTAATGATCTTGCAATTGACGAAAATGTATTTTTATAAAAGATGGATATAAACAAATCAATTATAGCTTTATGTAATCTGAAATGACATATCTTTGAAGGTAAAATATTAAAATTATTATGAATAAATCTTTACAAAAATTTATATTATTCATTAGCATTACTCAATATTTCTCCTTATGATTGATAATAAGAAAGGTCAAAATTATTTGGTTTTTATTTGCTTATAGATGAAGTGAACATATATTTTTTAGAAAATATTAAATTGAATATTTGTTTTATTTTGTAAATCTATTATCTTTTGAATGGGTTTATATATGCAAGAAGTTTCTCAAGAAAAAAATTAATATATAAAATTTAATACTTCCAATAATATAGTATGAAATATAAAAAAAATATGTTGATCTTAATTTTGAATTTTTGTATTTAAATAATATATTGCATAAATCTGTTATATCACTAAGAGTTGAACAATTTTTGATAAAATAATATCATATTAATTAAATCATATTTTTCAGTTGTCTAGAACATGAAATAACCAAAATTCATTGGTTTTAATTGCTTGTAGATTAAGTTAAAAGATTTTTTTTAAAAAAAAAACATAATCTGTAGAAGACTGAAATAACAAAATTCTTTGGTTTTTTTTGCTTGTAGATTAAACAAAAAAAAATTCCAAAAAATACTTAATTTGTGTGGAGACCTGTAGAGGCATCAAATAGAGAAGAATATACATTTCTTCTCAAAATGGAGAAAATGATTTAAATAATTTATAATTGAACACATTCAAAATATAAGAAAAAATTTCAATAACGAAACATTGAATGAAAAAAAATATCAGTAGATTCCGAACAACAAGAAATTAAAAAGAAAAAAGATGATCATCAATTGTCTCAATTGTAACAATATTGAAATATAAGTAATAGAAGATGATAACAACACAAGAATGAATATTGAGGATAATTAAATTATTGCACAGAAATATTTTCAGCATCAAAATTATTATAAAAAAAAGATGTCAAACAAAAGAATTAAAAAATACAGATATGAAACTGCAAATGAGTGGATTTGAAGTTTACGATGTTACTTCACTAAATAACAAAAATACATTTGAATGTATTGAAATCCTTCCATTCAAGAATAACCTTAGATTTATAACACATAAAATTTTTAAACAAATATCTTTTGCACTCATTTTATTTAATATTTGTTGTACAAATTATATTACATTGAATTTCTCACGGATAATGTTAAAAGAACAACCAATATATCGTACTGCGATATTTACAACAATTATATCGTGAGATTTTGTTATTGTCTAATGAGATTTTATATTTAATTTATCACGAGATTTTGATAAATAAAATTGTATTGATTTTTTTGTGTTGTAAGAATTATTGTACAAATTTGGTTGTAAATGTGGCATTACTCATTTTCTATTGACTAAAATAACATGAAAATCATTAATATATAATTTTTTGTAAATTAATATCTTCCGATCTCATTTCTTTAACAACAATTATTGACAATAGAAATGTATTTTTACGTGCGTCGCACGTGTCTTTACCTAGTTAACTCAAAAATATGAAACCCACGTCACACCAGCTGCCGCCACCGAAGAGAAGTCCAAACCAGATAAATTGTGAAGAATTTTAAAAATTCAAAAGAATGTATTATTTGAAAATAAAAATGAAAAGTTAAATTTTTAGTTAGATTTTTTGATAATTAAATCATTCTAATATTAGTTTTTTTATTAAAATATAAAAAAAAATCTTGAATTAGAGAACACATCTCTCTTCAAAATTGTTAAAGATGAGAGTGTTCAAAGAGATTTTCATTTATTTACCAAAATATCATAATCATTTTTTAAAAATCAAATCACCATGAGACCAACGACGAGACTTTGATTAAATTAAGCAAAAGCTAATACAAAATATGATATTAATGAACATAAAAATTGATTTTTAAAATATTTATTGCAAAATCATTTTTTTAGAAGTTGCAAACAGTACTATTTTATAATCCTCACGGAACATAACTTTTAAAATCGGAATTAAGAACTGATAAAGAAAAAATGTGCTTACACGATCGTTTTCAAGCTTGTTAGTCTACACATGAATTTTTCAATCTATTATTTACTTACATATTATATACATTTATGCATATGCATGTGCATGTGTGTGTATAGTATGATATATACTGATTCATTTGTCACTAAACAATTTGTCAAAATTTCTCTTCATGTTATACAATACTTTTAGATACTTTTATTCATATTAGGTAAAGACACGTGTGACGCACGTGAAAATACATTTCCGTTATCAATAATTGTTGTTAAAGAAATGAGATCAGAAGAGATTAATTTACAAAAAATTATATATTAATGATTTTCATGTTATTTTAGTTAATAGAAAATGAGTAATGTTACATGTACAACTAAATTTGTACAATAATTTTTACAACAAAAAAAAATCAACAAATTTTTTTTTTCAAAATCTCATGTTAAATTAAATATAAAATCTCATTAGACAATAACAAAATCTCACGATATAATTGTTGTAAATATCGTAGTACGATATATTGGTTGTTCTTTTAACATTATCCGTAGAAAATTCAATGTAATATAATTTGTACAACAAGTATTATAAAATGAGTGCAAAAGATATTTGTTTAAAAATTTTATGTGTTATAAATCTAAGGTTATTCTTGAATGGAAGGATTTCAATACATTCAAATGTATTTTTGTTATTTAGTGAAGTAACATCGTAAACTTCAAATCCACTCATTTCATGTTAATTATGATATATTTTAAGTCCACCCAATAATGATGTACTTTGAAATTCATTCTACTTCATATAAATAATAATATGTAAATAAGTCGTTTGTAGATTCAATATTCTATCGTTTCATTGTTAATAATAAAATTATAATTCTAATACATGAATTTGAAATCAATTCATCCAAGCGCAATCTAAATAAATTAATAATTGTTGAAAAACATATTAGTAATAAATCTTATAATTTTGTATAAATTAGGGAGAAAATATAGTATAGAATTGATATCATAATAATAATTAAAATTAAATTTGAGAGAAGAAAAAATTATATTACATAGCGTTGATCATTTATTTTACCACGTGCAACTTATTTATGAAAAATAAAAATACAATATAGCTAGATAATATATTATAAATCTTAAATTAAATTATTGTATCAAATGTTTTCTTCCTTTATATTTTCAATTTTTATTGCTTTCACGATTTTTTTTTTCATTATCTTTTTCTTCTTTGTGAAAAAAAAACAATATTCTCATCATTTTCATTAGCAAATCTTATGGTGCTGTCGACATCAATCATTTGCATTTTCATATCTGTATTTTTTGATTCTTTTGTTGGACGACTTCTTTTTTTATAATAATTTTGATGCTGAAAATCTTTCCGTGCAACAATTTAATTATCCTCAATATTCATTCTTGTGTTGTTATTGTCTTCTATTATTTATATTTCAATATTGTTACAATTGAGACATTTGATGATCGTCTTTTTTTTTTAAATTTCTTGTTGTTTGGAATCTACTGATATCTTTTTGCATTCAATGTTTTCGTTGTTGAAATTTTTTCTTATATTTGAATGTGTTCAATTATAAATTATTTAAATCATTTAGTTTATTTTGAGAAGAAATGTATATTCTTCTCTATTTGATGCCTCTACAGGTCTCACACAAATTAAGTTTTTTTGTGAAATTTTTTTTCGTTTAATATACAAGCAAATAAAACCAAAGAATTTTGTTATTTCAGTCTTCTAAAAATTATGTTTCTTTTTTGTAAAAAATCTTTTAACTTAATCTACAAGCAAATAAAACCAATGAATTTTGGTCATTTCATCTTCTAGACAACTGAAAAATATGATTTAATTAATATGATATTAATTTATCAAAAAGTGTTCAACTCTTAGTGATATAACAGATTTATGCAATATATTATTTAAATACAAAAATTCAAAATTACGATCAACATATTTTTTTTATATTTCATACTATATTATTGAAAGTATCAAATTTTTATATATTAATTTTTTTTCTTGAGAAACTTCTTGCATATATAAACTCATTCAAAAGATTATAGATTTACAAAATAAAACAAATCATATTCAATTTAATATTTTGTGAAAAATATATGTTCACTTCATCTATAAGCAAAATAAAAACCAAATAATTTCGTCCTTTCTTATTATCAATCATAAGGAGAAATATTGAGTAATGCTAATGATAATTTTTGTAAAGATTTATTCATAATAATTTTAAAAATTTACCTTCAAACATATGTCATTTCAGATTACATAAAGCTATAATTGATTTTCTTATATCCATCTTTTATAAAAATACATTTTTGTCAATTGCAAGATCATCAAGTAAGTAATTGTTATAGTTTCTGACCTTTACAAAGACGAAAATATTTAAAATTAGTAAAACTATATGTATTCAATCATATATTGTTAAATTTTAAAAACAAACTAAGGCTTTGAAAAATATTAGTTGGATTTTTTTTAATAAAGAAATATAGATAGAATAAATACTCACGAAATATTTATAAGGTCGTCTTTCTTCTATATCCGATAATGCTTCGTATCATTTTTGTGAAATGTAATTAACTGTCGAACTTTCTTCGTAACACCAACCCACATGATTTAATTATTTGGCTTCATTATTTTAATTCGTCATTTTAAGTTAAATAATCTCAATTAATGTAAAATAAAGGATATTTAACATCATATCCTTACACAAATTATGTGTTTTCCGTGGAAAAAATTCACTATATTTACAACCAAATAAAACAAAAGAATTTCGGTATTTCAATATTTTACAAACTAATTGTTTTGGGAAAAAATTATTTTCACTTCATCTATAAACAAATAAAACCAATGAATTTTTGTATTTCAATATTCTCAAATTAATATTTTGTGAAAAAAAATATATTCAATTCATCTACAAGAAAATAAAAACCAAATAATTTTGGAGTTTCAGTTTTCTTGGCAACTTGATCCTTACCTAACATACGTAGATTGACAATTTTGACGTCATCATAATAATTGATTTTACAAAAACATCCTCACAAAATTAAAGATAAACTTCTTTCATATATAAAATCATTCAAAAGATTATAAATCTACAAAATAAAATACATCACATTCAAATTAACAAATATTTTTGTGAAAAGCATTTGTTCACTTCATCTACAAGTAAATAAAAACAAAATAATTTTGACATTGTCTTTGGAGAAGTAGTGAGTAATGCTAATGAATAATTTTTATAAAAATTTATTTATCATAATTTTAAAAATTAACATTCAAATATATATTTTTAAGTTTACAAAAAGCTGTAACTGTTTTGTCAATATATATCTCTTATAAAAATACTCCTTCGTTAATCGCAAGAATATCTCCTAAAGTAATTGTTATAGTTTCTAGCCTTTAAAAAGAGGAAAAAATAGATAAAATTAATACAAATATACTTATGCAATCTTATATCGTTAAATTTTAGTAATAAACCAAGGCTTTGAAAATTATTAGTCGACTTTCCTTTTTATAAAGAAATATAGATAGAATAAATACCCACGAAATATTTATTAGGATTATCTATATTTATATCTGATAATTCTTGTATCATTTTGTAAATGTAATTAAATGTCTAACCTTCTTCATGACACCGACCTTGGTAAAACAAAAAGAAAATTAGTTTAATTATTTGGCTTCATTAGTTTACTTATTCGTTTTAAAATAATTAATCTTAATTAAGGTAAAATAAAAGATATTTAACATCATATCCTTATAAAAATTAAGTTTTTTGTGAAAAAAATATTTCACTTTATTTACAAGCAAATAAAACCAAAAAATTTTTGTATTTAATCTTCTGTAAATTAACTTTTTTGTGAAAAAAACTACAAATTAAGTTTTTTTGTGAAAAAATCCTTTTCACTTCATCTATAAGAAAATAAAGCCAATGTATTTTGGTATTTCAATCTTTTCAAAATAATATTTTTTGTCAAAAAAGTTTGTTCAATTCATCTACAAGAAAATAAAAATCAAATAATTTTAGAGTTTAAGCTTTCTTGACAACTTGATCATTATCTAGCATAAATGTAGTTTGACAATTTTGTCCTGATCATAATAACTGATTTTACAAAAATATCCTTACTAAATTTCTCTTGTATGTACAAACTAAGGACAAAGTTGACAATACACAATAGAAAAATTTTGACCTTGGTTCACACTTTTATAATATGTATAGATTAATTTTTAAATCAAATTAATTCTCTTTTTATTCAATTCATAACCACTCTCTCAAAATAAAGAACACAGTATGTACGTAGTACTAGTATTGTTAGTGTACGTATACCAATTGCTGGTGGAGTATTATATATATTTGAGCTTCACCTGCCACCGCCTCCCGTTTCCCCGCTGAGCTAGCTTTTCCCACACTCCAAATTCATCGTAATTAAATTAAAATTTCGTTGTTTTTGTATACATATTCTTGACGTGCAATAATTATTTATGTTGAGATATCGATCAAATAGTGCTGTTTGAAAGACTATACAGTTTAGAATATTTGAATTGTATCATTACTGCAAGCTATAGTTTTTCGTAAAACGACAAGCAATCAGTCCTACAATTGATATCATAGCTAAAGGTCACGAGTTCGATTCCAATTGATTGCAAGAATTGTAATTATTGAGTGGAAGATTGTTGGGACGCAATAACTATCTCTATTAAGATTTCGATCGAACAGTAGTATTTTGGCTATTACAATTATCATCAGCGGTAACTTTTGGCAAAATGATATACACTACATGTGTTTCCTCTTTCCTTTTTTAATTAGCTATCACATCATGTGGAACTATTTAATTAATCATACACTAAACACTAAGCAATATTTTTTAATTAATTAATAAACTCAGTTAATGAAAAACTAAGATAATATTGTATATATAGTCATATGTATCCTTCTTTCTTTCATTTGATCATAAAAGGAAGGAAAAAAAACCTTTCCCTTTCCTCGTAAGTTCCTCGGGATCTGATCATTCTTTGAAAAAATCACACAAGGGTCAGTTCAAGAAATGTATATCTATACACGCATACATATAAAGCTTGTACATCTACGTGCATGTTATTTTGCTTGCTAGAAATTTTGATAACTTCAATAGCATCACAATGTTCGTAACTGATCATGTTGCAGGCGTGGAACCTGAAACATTGAAAGAATATGACTTCTTTTTCAAATGTTCCTCCTGGATTTAGATTTCACCCCACTGATGAAGAATTAGTTGATTACTATCTCAGAAAAAAGATTGCTTCGATAAAAATTGATTTAGATGTCATAAAAGATGTTGATTTATACAAAATAGAGCCATGGGATCTTCAAGGTACGTAGTAGACTTCAGTATTATCAAACTATATCTCATCAAGCTAATTTGTTTATCTTAATAATTAAAAAAAATTACATTTCAGGGTCTCCTCGATTTTGATTGTAGAATATTATAAATGAAATATGTCGTGTTCATGTCAATAAAAAAGGGTTGCGAACCGGCTTGATTGATTAGCGCCTTTCAGTGTTCATGGTTAGATCATATTCGACTTCATTTTAATCTTTGAATGAAAACCAGAACTGTGCAGGATTGGAACAGAAGAACAGGATGATTTTTACTTCTTCAGCCACAAGGATAAGAAATATCCGACGGGGACTCGCACTAATCGAGCTACTAAAGTTGGATTCTGGAAAGCTACAGGAAGAGATAAGGCTATTTATTCTAAGCATGATTTGATTGGCATGAGAAAAACATTGGTATTTTACAAAGGTCGAGCCCCGAACGGCCTAAAATCTGACTGGATCATGCATGAATATCGACTCGAAACGAATGAAAATGGAACTCCTCAGGCGAGTGCATGTCTTGCATGTTTGATTATCATCTCCTGTCAAATTTAAAAAGATAAAGTTTTATACCTCATTATTTAAAGAATACAAGTTTCACATCAGATAAATTTCACGGTCTAACTTAATGTGATGTAGGGTACGGTCTTTTGATTTTCTTGAATTGAAATAATACAACGATCGATCCCCATCAATTGATTTTACCAGGAAGAAGGATGGGCAGTATGTAGGGTATTCAAGAAAAGAATTGCTGCCACTATACGATATGAGGAAGAACAAGACTCGGTACGTTGGTATAACTGCGACGATCAAGTTTCCTTCATGAAATATTTCGATTCAACTAAGCTAAAATCTCATCCTCACTATACCTGTAAACAAGAACTCGAATCGCAATACGACATTCCTGATCATGGTGCAGCATTTCACAAGCTTCCTTATCTAGAAAGTCCAAAAATACAACCACCATCCACAGTGAATAATGCTCACTGTAGCAGCTCGATAGACGTCCCATATGGTCTCCAAGAAGAACGACTTCAAGAAAGCAAAACTATTCAAATGGACTTTCACGCACTATACAACGATCAAGATGTACTTGAGCAAGTGACCGACTGGAGATTTCTCGACAAGTTTGTCGCATCTCAGCTGAGTCAAGAAAGGGTTAACAACTCCAATGGGGCTTCTGATCAGGTTTTTGAATCAGCAAGCTTCCCAAATTGATCAAGAAATAGTGAAGAAACTGGTATCCAAACATGTATGGAGTATATACTACAGGATAATATATATTACTGGAGCTTTCTAATAAGAATGCATGGTACTGCATAGAACTGACATTGTTGAGTGCTCTTTAATGCAAATATCTATTTGATTAGAGTTGCTTGAGATGTGAGTTACTTTCAAGCTTCAACTTAGAGAAAAGAAGTATCATTTGATGCATGTCCGAGGGGTGCAATGATTTAATAAAAAATTACAATGGATTCTTCCAACATTTGAATTGATCGTGTTTTCATAAAGTAATCAATACAAGATAGTTACAATCAGACGTGGAATAGCTGCTTACTGATTGAAAAGGAACACAAAAAATTCTTGAAAAAATTTACGTATATACATCACCCATTTACTCGGCTACCGACTGTTTCTAGGCCCAAAAAAACAAATGTTACCTCATATTTTCTTCTACCTCATGTACATACACATAAACCAATATGATTCAGCTAACATCACATAGTCCAGTGTCTGAATCAAAAAAACCGTCACGATCAAGGAGTTTGGGTGGAGGAGCACTGAGAAGAGAAGATGGAGAACCATATGCATTTCGCCGGGTATTCCCACAGCCGAGACATTTTCTGGTGCTTATTCCTGTTACAGGATTGGTGCCACTCGCATACTTGCAAAGTGACTGCATAAAAACCCAAACAATGTAAGTATTGTCGTTCTAACCTTGTGAATACACAACAATTCAGGTCCTATATTATATACACTACAAATCATGCTAATTTAAGTTAATATGTACCTGTTTCTGGAGAAGGTCTATAACTGCATCACTAAAATCAGCACGTTCAATTACGACACCCCTAAGATCACTCCGTGTAAGGACACAAGTTCCATAAGTAAAGGTTGGTTACATAGTAAAGGATCACAAGATGTCCCTGCAAAGACAAAAATCAAATACCAGCTATTAAACAACACTTGCAAGATTCTTCAACTGCTCATTGAGCTGTGCCTAGTCCAGAGGCTGAAAAAAGATCCTAACTTTTTTTAACGTCACAGGATCACTAGGTATTAGTTTTTATAACAAACTCATGTGTATAATTTGGTTGTTGCAGCCAATATCAGCACGTTGTTGCTTATTCTCGTTAGACTATCCAAATTTTGAGAAGGCTTATGAATGTTTCATACCAAAATTTTGAGAAGGCTTATGAATGTTTCGCCACTTCTTAGGCTCTGCAATATCCGAGTATTGATATCAAGAAATATTCCAAATAAAACAATTAATACAAAAGAGCACAATGGCAATCAAAATATGACAGCTTTGGATATGAGATCTCTTTGAACTTGCCTATTATTTCTATATATTCAGCTCAATATTATTAGGTGGACTCAACCTCCAGAGCATTATTGAAATGTAATGTTGATGCAGCAATTTTTTCCATGTTGGGTCATGTTGGATATGGTTGTATTATAAGGAATTATCTCGGATATGTACTTGGAGCTATTCATGGGATTTTGCCAGATATTCGAAATCTTTCGGTAGCCGAAGCACTAGGAATTAGGGAAGCCCTTAGATAGATCAAAGATTTGGCTCTCTCTCATGTCATAATTGAATATGATGCTCTATCAATTGTTCATAGATTAAATTCTTCAATTTCGGATTCCTATTCAGTTGGACTTATTTTGGAAGATTGCAAAATATAAGCGTTAAATTTTCAATCTTTATCATTTGTTTTTATTAGGAGATAGGAAAATCATGTTACTCATTATTTAGCTAGGGCTGATGTTTTTTGTCAGGTCTTGAAGGCCGAGTTTACATTCAGCCTCGTGTATTTTAGAATGAGGATTTGGTTTAATCACGAATGAATTTTCAGTTTTAAAAAACAAATTGACAATGCGCCTATCTTTACCATAATCCATTGATTTTGTATAAACTAAGAAACATGCGTCGTGTTTCTAATAGGAACAAAAATAAGAACTCGATAAAAAAGAAAGTCTTAACTCAATACATTCTAAAAATGAACAAAGATTAGGCTGGAAAGGTTTGGTCAATGGGCACATCACTCATTTGCCATATCTGTAGTGATGCAGTGATCCCAGCATCGGTAGCATTGTTGAACAAGAAGATTTTAGCATCTTCGTATATGGCTTTCGTAGGATAAATGCGCGATGTGATGCATGTCCTCCCGCCTTGAGCAAAGCTCTCGACAATCGAGTGATCCACCTGCACGGAACCAGATTTGTTTCAACTTTTACAGTTTTGTTTCCCTAGTTGAATTTGCAACAACTAAATTACCAACAAGTCGAACTTACAAGTATTCTCATAGATAGGTTTTCGTCTTCTAGTACTGGTGATGACCAAAATTCAATTTTCGAGTACAACTATAAAATCAGTTGTCCAAGCTCTAAAGAACACGAAACCGAGGTGAAGAGCGAAAATTCGAACGAGCCACGGCCGAAGGGTTCGAACAGGGTTGTGGAAAAACCTTGCAAAATGGGTATCAATGGATAGCCTTTGTCGAGATCTTTCCGAATATATGCTTATTTTCGAAAATCGATGACCGACAGTGGAGATACGGGCGGTCAAAGACAGACGAAAATTTGTTGAATTTTACAAACGGTCGGGGGAGAGAAAGTGCTTCTTATCTTTTTTTTTCTTTCTTTCTTTTTTTATTTTTTTTTTTATTTTTATTAGCTTCATTAATAATAAAAAGAAAATGGGTTGGGCTTCTTGTTTGGGCTTTGGGGAAGTGGACTCTCACAAGAAGGGAAAACCAAAATAAGACCAGTCTAGAGTTGGTCTCAGGAAGTCAAGAGAGACAAAGTACAAATCAGTCAGGGTAAAGAAAGAGTAAAATGTTTAAACAACTTGGGAACCATATCAGACCGCTATGGATTCATACAAGCATGTGCTCATATTCTTGGCCGGGCAAGACATGTTGAATGATATTGCCCAGGTTGAAAAGTTGTCTCGCTTGGCATCCCGGACATTTGCAGCACTTTGGAGTCTTTCTTGACCAAGCAAGGCAGAGTACACAAGAAGATTAAGTTAAATGATCGTGGATCCTGTCAACCGGTAGTCGAGGTGTTTGTTCTCCTCAACATTTTTAGGTCATCCGACCTTGGCTCACCTTATCCGGTCACCAGCAGGAATTGTCAAAGTCTGTTCCTTTCTATTTAGAACGACCATGAGGAGATGGTAGCGGGGCTCATAAATATATCGTACATCGTAATGATTAATATGACAAATCAGTACATATAACAAAACCAAGGACAATATGGGCCGCCATGTCTAGACAGTAGGCACTGGTAGATGTCTAATCAGGAATATTGTTCAGGTGCTGCAATCAAGATAATATTCTCTTCTATAAATAAACAGATTTGCTAATTCATTTGGGACATGAGATATTACATCTATTGCATTCAATAAATTCTTATTCTAGTTAGTGTGCACTTTACTAACTTGAGCGTCAGAGTGACCATACCGGAAGTTCTTCCGTTGTCCACAGATATTTGCTTGTTGAGTGTGTGCAAATCATCTTACCCAGGCTCATCTAATCAGGTCAAAAATCTTCACAGAGAAAGTACACATCTCTGCTTGGCAGATTGCCATATCAATCCAAGTATCATCATGCAACAAGGACAACTTTTTTTGGATCTCGTATAACCCTGCCCTCGCCCTCGCCCTCGCCATCCCTTTGAACTAAGTTCGGTTTGACAGGTCGAACGATATTGTTCATGTCGCTCCTTCACACAAGTTCCTTCCGTTCAAATATAATCACCCCTGACTAACATCCTAGCCCTACTGCAGCCCAGGCCCATCACTTTTTTCTCGGCCTGCTTACATGGGTTAGACCTTGTGAGACCCCATAGATTTATCAGGATATCATAATTCCTATCGCATCTGAATAAGAAAACATTAATTGTACACATGAATGCTCGAGATGGACGTGGTTATTGGAGAGTACTTTGTCTTGAGCTAATATATAATGTATACTTGTGACTCGGTACCTGAATTCTCATAATCTATTACTATCTTTATAACTTATATTAAATGACGTTAAATGTACAATTTTCAGTAATTTATACATAAATGTATATATTCTTGGTAGTTATCTGGTGCATTAGTATTATATATCTATATCTATGAGTTGAATTGATCTGGTCTATACTTACAGTGAAAATAAATTTTTTTAACGTAAAATTTAATATTTTTCACTCAAAACATCATATATTATATAATATGTTTTTGACATAAAAAATAATATTTTTCACTCAACTCACCATATATTACACGATATCTATTCAAAACATAATTAACAAAAAATTATATTTTTATGGAAAAATTAATACTTTGTACATAAAATATAACACATTTCATATTTCATATATTTTTCACTCAAACAGAACATATAAAAAAAAATTAATAGCATAACTAACAAAAAAACAATATTTTACTGTGAAAATTAATATTCTAGACATAAAAATGTAAAATCTTTAATAGCTCAAATATTTTTTAGGTGAAAAATATGTCACACGAATTTCTGTAAGATGGCTCAAAGAAGTTTGTGATATATTAAATATATAAAGGAACGTGTAAATTATACCTTGTAAAAAATTTATATTAAGTTCAATATAAGATTAGTACTGAAATGAATAAGTGGAAACAAATAAAAATGGATCGAAATATTTATTCTCACTTCTAATTAACTCCACGGAAAGATAAATTTACTTATAATTTAATTATTTAAAAAAAATTCGAACGTAAAATAAAAATACATAAATTTTCTAAAAAGAATTGGAATAGTTAAAATAATCGAAACGTCGCCCAAACTTTCTCTTTGTCGAAATTAAGTTATTCTTTCCAATCCAAATAAGCCCAAAGGATTTTGTAAACGACTCTTCAGCTACTTACCATAAACTTGTAGTTACAAATGAAGGAAAACACACATTCACGCCATACAAAATGGTAAACTCTATTCACTTGTTTGATATACCAGAAAATGTGGAATTCAAATTTTCTGCTGAAACACTACAAAGAATCTACAATTCTGCACAGAAATCGAATCATTTTTAACAGCTCATGAAAGAAACCATACTATAATTAAGCTGCATGCCAATGTCAATATAATGTTCAATTCCCCAATTTGTATCAATTGATACCCATTTTGCACTTGTCAAATTCTTTGAGCAATTTGTCATCTCTAAATCCAACCAAGAATTCAGCAAGTGCTTCAAGAAACAAAGCAGCCTGGTATACACTTGTTACGCTCAATATATCGGCTAAAACGCTCTTCCTCAGCCTGTTGGCATCCACAACCACCCCCACAAGCTCCTCCATCTCCGCCGCCAATGCCTCTTCAACCGCAACCTTCACTCCATCCATCCTCCCCCATTCCGCCCCCACGCTCCTCACCAGCTTCATCTGTGCGTGGCGCGCACGAGCCACAAGGGCGGGCACCATGAGCCTTAACCCACATTCAATCTGATCGACCCTTGTCGTCAAAGCCTTCGATGGGCTCCTCCAAGCCACCGCTACGTGCCACCGCTCGTCAAGAAACTCGCGAGATTCTCGAATCTCCTGAATTGTATCAAGAACGTCACCATCTTCGGATTCTTGATCGTCAAGAAATGATCTAAGGAGATTCGTGAAGAGGTAAGGGTGGAGGTCGGCGAGCCAGAGGAATGGTTTCTCGAGAGAGTTGCGCCACTCGGGGTAAAGGCATTGTGCAACGTCTTCAACGGCGGCGAGGTCCATGGTTTCGTAGTAGGAGCGGATGTGGTGGTGCATGGCGTCGACTTGGGCGGTGAGAAGGGCTGGGGATGTGGAAACAGATGAGAGAGCACGGCGAAGCTGGGGGAGGAGTGTGCCCGCGAGGGTGGCGAACCACTCGTCGTAGAAAATCTTGAAGGGTTTTGAAGTGGCGGCTTTCTTGCTTTTGAAGAGAGCTGATTTCAACATCTTTGGGAAAGATGTAGAAATGGATTCTGTATTTTTGGGCGTGAGAAGGAAAAAAGAGGGAGGGGTGACGGTGACGGGATAGACGTTTTATGGGGTTCAATCCAATTAGAAGCTTTAGAGATAAATTAGTTATAATTTATTTATGTCACAAAAGCGATAATTTTAGTATTTTTTTATCATAATATTAACGTGATACAAGAAATATGACGTGTCATCGAAAAATGATTATGTTTAATCAAAACTTGTTGATATAACAACAGACTTTGTCGACGTAATCGATATTTGTCAACATTTCAGTGAAAAGTAATTTAAAAAACGTGTAAATTTCATAATCAAAAATATAATTTTACCCTAATTTTTATGGATGGATTAATTGTAAGCCATTTTCAACTAGAATTATATTGGAGAATAATAATTGTTTGAATTTTGAGTTACTCAAATTAAACTAACATGATATGAAGGGGTATTTTGTTACATTTAAGTTTTTTAGTGTTATTATTTAATTAATGTATAGATAATTGAGAACTTATAATAAAATTTAAGAACTAGTAATGATTTTTCATATGATTAATTAGGCAAAACGACTCTTCGAGTAGATATGTTAGGACTGGTATTATGGAAATGTGATAGTTTAGTTATTTTAGCGCGTGATTATCTTGTTATTTTATGGATAATTATCAGGTAAATTAATCGTTGTAGTATGAGTATTTTGGTTATTTAAATTTAAATATGGACAATATGACACCAAGATTAGTTATTTTTACCCCCTCAATTTTTATAATATAGTACTCAATAATATATATAGACAATATAGACCAGAAATTAATTATATTTTCTTTCAATAAAAAGTGAGGGAAAAAACTTAAAATGAGACAAATCAATGTATCTTAATCTTAATTCCAGAAGATCTGAAAATATTAATGTCAAAAGATTTGTTTTAAAAAAAAAAAAAAAGACTTGAAAACAATAATGTCCAAAAGTAAAATTGCCCGTTTATTTTTGCCCCATTGCAGTAAGAGCATAGATGTATAATAGCCGATGAAGTACACGCGAACATTGTCCGAAAGTAAAATTTCCCATTTATTTTATTTTTGCCACAGTGTAGTATGAGCATGTCATCGTGCGGCTTCATCTGCCCATGGAATTCATCGTACTCCAAGGTGTGAGGACCTAATTTCCGCGTGGGAGGAAGTAGATGCATAGCCTTTCGCAGAGACTCTTCAGGCAGTGAAGTGCCCAATTTTTTTAAATTTTTTTTGTTTTTTTTGTTTGATCCAACTTCAAGATTTATCTTGTTGTTTTAAAAAAAAATTTTAAAATTTAAAGAATAATTATTAGTGATTGAGATTAGGGTGGCAAAATTTTCCAAAATCAAGACTTATCCCGAATCTCGTCTTATCTATGTCATGAAAAAATCCCAACCCGATGTTTTCCCGACCATGTTAATATAGGGAGAGGGATCGAGGATAAAATCTCATCCCGATGATATTTTCGACCCAACCATAAATAATATTAGAGTGGGTCTCATGTAAGACCGTCTCACGGATATTTATCTGTGAGACGGGTCAACCCTACTCATATTCACAATAAAAAGTAATACTTTTAGCATAAAAAATAATACTTTTTCATGGATAACCCAAATAAGATATCCGTCTCACTAATATGACCCGTGAGACCGTCTCACACAAGTTTTTGCCATAATTATTATTACTAATTTTTTTAAAATATTGGACTAAAATAATTGGGCATAAGCCAATACAGGAATTAATTGTGGACTTAATAATTGTTTATTGTTTATTTTTGAAATGATCGAATAATAGAATCACGAAATGACATTTTATTCTTAGATATTTAAAAAAAAATATTATTAATTTAATTAATTCATATTTATAATTATTTAATTATAAAATATGTAGAATAAGAGATGCAATATGCCCTCTATCTAACAAAATTTATCCGATAATTTGTAATTTGCATGTATTTTGTAATTTAATCTGGAACATTTTAATCTTATTTGTTTTTAATGAAATATTTTTTCCCTTTAGAAATATAAGTTTCTAAATAGTATTTTTTTAAATTTTTTTAAAAAATAAAAAGAATTTATTTTAGTTTTTTTAAATAAAACATCAACATGAAAAAAAAAATTTATCTGGATATCTTGTCCTTGTCCGACATGATCCCGAATATTGGAGTCCCGACATGTGTCGGATACGGGATAGAGAGAAGAAAATATTCTGAATTTTTATCAGAACGAAAATTAGATAAGAGGGTTACGGGACGGGTTACTATTCAATACTACTCTTAGCTGGGATGATATAGTAGCTGAAGATCAACTTACATGATTAATACCAACTACTAAAAATTTAAAAATATTTTAAAATCATAAAAAATCAGAAAAGTAGGAAAAATCTGGAAAATTTTAAAAAAATCTGAAAAAGGGAATGTGTTGACATTCAGAACGGAGAACTGCACTACAAGCTTACTTGACCGCCTATATTTTGAGTTTACATTGATATGCACATTAGAATTCGACGACTTTTTAATCATGTATAATTTTTAATTGTGTGTATTTTAGTTTTTTTTAATTACGTGTAATATTTAATTATGTTTTAAACATTATTTATCTATAATTGTATTTTTTAATTATTTTTAAAAATAAAAAATTATTAAATTAATAAAATCAGAATTTTATATCATCTCAATAATATCATTCAATCACAGCAAGCAGAATTATAAGATGATTTTGAGAACTATAAGGTGATGTTATGAACTGTTGGATCAATTAAGTTTTGTTAATTTAACAAACTGAACTAAACTGAAAATGAGTTAAACTGAACTAAGTTAAACTAGACATGAGCTATGCTGAAATTTTTGTTAGATAGATAGTTTGAAGCTTAACGGATATCTATAGTTGATCTAAACTGGAAAGACATTCTCCGAAAAATCAGTTATGCTACTCAGGGTTCTAAAGTTGAATTATGGATAACGTCTTCCTTACAAACAGTTTATGAATTGTCAAAAATCTGCGAGCACTACCTACATAGTATGATTTTTTAGAAGGGACGATGAGAAATAACTCAACTGATTTCAAATTTAATTATTTGATTTTACTGACCGTTGGATCCAAATCTCAGAAGGGACAGTGAGAAATAATATTTGATTTTACTAACCGTTAGATCCAAATCTATAAATTAAAGAACTTATAAATCAGTTAAGTTATCTGGAATTATCAAATAAAGTTAAATATTCAAACTTTCAATAGCTCAACTGATTTCAAATAACATTAAATTCATATTTGAATTTTAAAAAAATTAAAAGAATATGTATTTATTTTTTTATTTTTTTTCAAATATTTAATATAAATGAATACATTAATATTAATAAATATTTTTTATAGTAATTTTTTATAAAAAAAAATTAAATATGAAAAAACTTTGCTTTTATTTACGTAGTAATTAATAATAAATAATCTGAAGAGTGTAATTATAGCCGTTAGATTCGGTAATGAGACCACTTACAAAGTTACAATAATCACCGACAGAGCTATCCGCGGTAAAAATGGGACCACGTAGAATTCAATTTCATTCACCCAACAAATCGCCTCCACCAACCATAAATAACCACCATGCCACGACCACCACCTCCTCAGCCCCCGTCGTCTCTCTTCCTTGTACTAACCACCATCTTCCTCCTCCTTGCCGACGCCACCAAATCCCAAGACTCCGATCCCGAATCTGACTGCACAAACAAATGGATCCACATCCGCCACCTCCCGCCTCAATTCAACCTCCACCTCCTCGCCAACTGCTCCCAATATCCTCTGTTCGACGATTTCTGCCCTTATCTCTCCAACCATGGCCTCGGACAGAAGACGCACAACAATTCCCACAGCTGGTACAGAACCGACCCTTTTATGCTTGAACTCATCTTCCACCGCCGTATGCTTGAATACCCTTGTTTGACCTCTGATCCGAATCTCGCAAACGCAGTTTACATCCCTTATTATGCTGGCATCGATAGCTTGAAATACCTTTTCGGCCCTGAAGTCAATTCCAGCTTCAACCATGGCTTGGATTTGTTTCATTATTTAGTACATGTAGACAACCCTTCGGTATGGAGAAAGAATCAGGGCCACGATCATTTCTTGGTCATGGCACGCCCGGCGTGGGATTTCAGCCAGCCATTATCTAACGATCCGCCCATTTTCGGGACCTCATTTCTTGAATTGCCTGAATTTTTCAATGTCACGGCGTTGACACTTGAATCGAGGGCTTACCCATGGCAAGAAAAAGCAATCCCATACCCGACCTCGTTTCACCCTCCAAATTTAGCTTATCTAGAGTCTTGGATCAATAGGGTGAGGAAATCTAGGAGAAACACGTTGATGTTATTCGCTGCTGGAGGTGGGATTTCCGCTAATCCCAATATCAGAAGAAGCATTAGGCTTGAATGTGGTAATAGCACTAATATGAATGCTAATGGCACTGGATCATACGGTAAGTTCTGCGAATTTGTGGACTGCTCAAATGGGGTATGTGAACATGATCCTATAATGGTGATGAAGCCAATGCTGCAGGCTATTTTCTGCCTGCAGCCTCCGGGGGATACGCCGACTAGGCGTTCGACTTTTGATGGCATTCTCGCCGGTTGCATACCGGTTTTTTTCGAGGATTTGTCCTCGAAAAAGCAGTACGGGTGGCACTTAGCAGAGGAGGAGTACAATGAATTCTCTGTGTTTATATCAAAGGAAGATGTTGTGTTTAAAGGGTTGAAAATTATTGATGTATTGATTAGTATACCAAGAAGTGAAGTAAGGAGAATGAGGGAAAAATTAGTCGAGATGATTCCCAGACTAATGTATAGAAAACACGGGGGTTCGTTGGGGTTGAGAAGTAAGAAAGATGCATTTGACATTGCAGTCGAGGGGACTTTGCAGAGGATCAAATCAAGAATTGAAGAATTTGCGGATCAATGACTTTTTTTTTTATTTCCATGTAATTGTAGATTGTTTTTCGTCTTTTTGTATTAAATTATATTGTTAAGAGAGGATGTATGAAAAAATTAATTGTTTCACTCCTTCTTATACAACAATACATTAAGACCTTAAAGGAAGCAAATTAAAAGGAGAAGAAATGGAGAATAAACAATTAATTAGCTTATATGGAATCGAACAAGCGATAAGGTGATTTGCAGTAAGAAACCCAAATGGGCCGAAATGGAGTCAGGACAAGTGAAATGGAATAGTTAAAAACTAAGAGCAAGGAAATGTGTTATAATTGAATGAACATTCACATCTCATTTCTTATACTCATGATTGATATGGCGTTGGAATGAGAATGTTCATTTGAATAGACAAAATTAATTTCTAAAGATTTTTTTTTTTTTTGCAACATATTTTAAACTTGGATGAATGTGAAAGGGGTTGAAATTAAAAGTAGGAAGTGATTGTTATACAAAAAATATATAAACTTGTTCAGCCAATTCCAACAAGCACCAGTGGTCTAGTGGTAGAATAGTACCCTGCCACGGTACAGACCCGGGTTCGATTCCCGGCTGGTGCATTAAGCTTTTTGCTTTCCAAATTCTTTACATTTTCATATTATTGTATAATGATAATTAAAGAGGTTAAATACTAGCTAAAACATAATTAATGCAGTTTATTCAATCTAACTAAACCTAGGCAGGCGTTGATTGTTTTTATTTTTAAGTAAAACTAAAAAAATTTCCAGATAAATAATATGCTTTTTGGTCAATTAACTTCTCTAACCAAATAGTCGACAAATATATAATAAATAATCAGAAAAGCCCATTTCAAATTTTAAAAAAAAATTGAAACTTAACACACCTTCGAATACTCTCTTACTTTTCAATAATATATTTGTTTTGTTTTGCTTTTAATCATTATTTGGATTATGAAACAAGCAAAGTATAAGATCCATTTTGCCTTCCAATCTCAAAGCTCCTGAGTGTGTGTGGATTTATATTGTCAATTTTTTCGTTTATTTGAATGGAAAAGGACTAACGTATCCAAATTGTCACAAAAGCAAAACACTTGAGTTGGGTTTTGAATATTATTCAATCCAGATAAATTAATCAAATATACTAATTTATGTTTGTTCCTTCCTTCCTTTAAATAAAATTTTATTTCGATTGTTTTAAAATTTTCGAAAGTTTTATTTGACCAAGCACCTCACCTGGGCAACCAAGTAAGAAAAAAAAATGTTTTTTTTTTAATATTAATCATAGGATATGGCGTATTTTGTTTAATTTTATTAGAAATAATTCGGAATTATTAATTTCAAGTTATGAAATGTAAATTCATTATCTAAACTAACCCACACAAGCACACAACGTCCAGTCGATTTTTCTGATTTTTAACTCAATTAACATTTAGGAAAATCAGTTATTATATAGAGAAATATAGATTGGTACAAATCCGAAATTCACTTCCTA
The DNA here is from genome assembly GCF_012295235.1 of Primulina huaijiensis. Taxonomy (NCBI): domain Eukaryota; kingdom Viridiplantae; phylum Streptophyta; class Magnoliopsida; order Lamiales; family Gesneriaceae; genus Primulina; species Primulina huaijiensis. The sequence continues at coordinate 3,541,152 of NC_133312.1, read as the reverse complement.
CCCAAATGATCTTTTTCAATAGCAATTGTATTTATTTGTATGTAAATGTCATTAATATTGAACTTCATTTTATATTAGCTTCAAAATACAATATTCAAAACATGATATCACAAATCATTAGTTGATTATTAACAAAAAAAGCTTTTACCGTTTCACGGGTTAATTTTGAGATGATGATTTTCTATTCAATCTGATCTATGAAAAATGTTATTATTTATTATATCAAATGCATTTTTTTTACTCCAAATATAGATTCAGTTAACTCATCTCACATAAATAAATATTTTTTCACTGGGAGATAATTGCATTAAATATCCTTTTGAAATTCTCGTTAAACTTATATCTTCTGTGCAACGGATTTGAGCATTTTAGTTTCTCTATTAATATGTAAATTGTGTTAATACTCATGTGAAAATTATTTTTGAGCTAATACATACTTTTTAACGGATTTGAATATTTTAGTCCATATGCTTTTTTTTTTCATACAGACCCCTGTCTCTATGATAAAATGACGTCAAATACCTATCAACGTCTTTTCATTTTTTTATTCTTTTTTCGCATTCAATGTAAGATTACTTGACGCAATTAAATCGAAACAATTGTGAGAAAATTTGATTTGTAATAGAAGATGAAATTTTTTGGAATTAATTGGCTAAGATATTGAACCAATACCCTTATTTATAATAGTATTAGCTCAACGAAAATTTAAATTTGTTCAACATCTTAGTCAATTAATTAACAAAATTCTTTTTTTTCTACTACAAATCAAAGCTTACCACAATTGTTTAGATTTAATTGCGACAATAAATCCTATATTGAATGCCAAAAAAGAATCAAATACATGAAAAAAACGTCGATGAATATTTGATATAATTTTCTTATAGAGACAGAAGTATGCACGCTCAAAAAATATAACTGATAGACTAAAATGTTCAAATTTGTTTCCTAAGGGTGTTAGCTTAACGAATTTTTGTACAGATGTATTGACACAATTTACGTATTAATAGATAGACTGAAATGTTCAAATCGTCTTAGATTTGATATACTCATTATTCAATTAATTAATAATATAATAACTCATAAAATTTTTGAGACAGTCTAATAAATCAATTTTATAATATATCTATTTTATTTGGATTATTTGAAAAAAAAATTATTATTATTTAGTATAAAATTTATGAAAAAAACAAAATTAATATTTTTTCGCGAATCCAGATACGTTATTTACTTATTCCTAATAATTTATCGTATGAAATGATTTCACACTTTTGTCCTTTTTGCAGTAGTAACTGTCGCAGCAAATCCTAGAGTTGNCACAAAATGATATGAAATATGCGTAGATCGCAATTACATAAAATCACTTCACAGAGCCCATAAAGAAGGAATTTTTCTTACCATTCCTTCCCTACCGCTGGTTTTCTGAATCCATCCCACGATCTTTCATTTCTTTCTAAAAATTTTTTTGACCCATTTTCTCTTCCCCATGCGTGAAGGCCGCGTGCGTGTTTGCGTAGAGCATTTATTTCTATGTTGTAGAATCTCTTAATATGGTTTGTTTGGTGCGCTTTACACTCCCAATGGCTAAAGTCTCCGCCTTGTGTTGTTTTTAGCGCTCCCTGTTTCTCGATCTCCTCTTCTCTTCTGTAAGTCCAATCTCTTTCTTTTTCTTTATCTATATATATATATATTGTAGAACACTGCCTGTATATAACTTGGCAAAATCCGGGAAACGGCGGAAATATGTTTCCACGGTTTCACATTCTATTGGAATAAAATTGGACGGTTCTTCAGAATTTTAGAAGATGGGAAAATTTATTAACAAGTTTTGAGTGATTTTGCTCTTGTTTTCATCTTCTGTTTCCGATGTTGTGCATATTGCTCTGATCTTTGATACACCCAGGAAGCAAAATCAAGAATTTGTCGAAATGTTATTTTTTATCGGAGTATTTGATATCCAACCAAACAGGGTCTTACAGCAAATTGCATGTTCCTTTCGTTTTTCTGTGTTGACTTTATTTGTATATTTGCAGTAGTGGATAAAGGAAGCCTTGCCTAGTTAAATATTATTGTGAATAACTCGAAACCGTCTTGGTCTTTGTCAACCTTTATTTTATTTTGCTTTTTATCCCTTTATTTTTGTTTTATGTTCGGTACCAACTTGGAACTCTTTGGCCAGTTGAGATATCTCTTTGCCTGTACCTAAGGAGACTACTATGATTTTCTTGAACTATAATTTGGAATGCAAGAAAGTTTTGTAGAATAAAAATGAAAAGGAAAAAAAACAGTCGTTAACTTCGAGTAAATTAATCTTGTTTGGTGGATTGAATAACGAATCACATATTGTGAACGGATGGGCTAAAGGTGAAGTCTTTTGGAAAGGGGGACTTAACAGGAGATAGGGTGTTACCCGTTCAATAGGAATAAAAATCAAAGTTTATCTACGGATTTTCTAAAACTCCAAGTCCTCCCTTGTCGATCCTCGGTTTCCGTTTTCAAAATCCTGAGCCATTGTGACCTTTCCAGTCTTGATCAGTTTTGTATGCGTTTCGCAATAAGCACACCACAAGTGTTCTAATAGGAGGAAATTGATATATGTAGAAGTTTTGCAAGGTTCAATATTTGAGTTATATTGTAAAATCAGCCATTGCACTTCGAATATCCGGGCTGCCTTGGTGGTGTTTTTTCATTTGGTAAAATGTTAAATAAATTAAACCATTGACAATTTCTTTTCCTTCGCACTCATCTAGTGCTGTTCTCAGAATATACATGTAGATGACATAAAGATGCATTCTTTTCTGTTTTATAGAATGACTTCAACGGTTTAATTTCCCATGTTTTTCCGAAGAATTTTGATCGTTATTTCATAAGATGATGATAATATGTGTTATATTTGCTGTCATCCTGTTTTTGGTTCTGCCATTGTGTTTTATGTTGATATTAGAATCTATGACCACAAGTTTATATTACATTATAGAAGATCCTCATAAATTTCCTTCGTGAAAGCCCGGAGGATCCAAGGTGAGGATGTTGATAAGAGAAGGTGATTTTGAACTGAATTCGCTGCAAGGATTTGACAAATCATCGCAAAATGTTCTAGCTCAAACTATGGTCGGGCAGGATAACATATTTAGGAACCAGGTAGTTTAATTGGCTCTAACAATATTGTTTAGATCGAAATGTCCACACATCTTGTTCACGTTTGAGAAATCTTGAAATTTGTGCTTCACTGAATTTCTTGATTTGTTCATGATTTTAGGTTACCGAGCTCCATCGGCTATATCAAGTTCAAAAGATACTCATGCAGGAAATGGACCAAACAGTCCGCAGTCAGTTTCATCTCCGCGGAGAATGCCCAAATTCTTTTGTTAGTCCTTTTGTAACTCAAAATTTTGGCATGGAAAAGAAATTGTACAATTAACATATATATTTATATGTATGTCTAAGTTGTCACAGTACTTATTTCGAATATGGTCACGTTCCTCAGATTTTCATGCCAAGACATATGAAGGACGTTTTTTTGCCAGACCATGCCAGCACGTGCTTGAAACCCGAGCAAAGACCTGATCTGGAACGTCCTGTCAGTTTCAACACTAATCTGAGTGGAGACGTTCTATATGAGAAGTGTGGGCGTGTTGCTACTGGAGCATTTGTTCAAATGAAGTGTGAATTCGATAATATTAGAGTATCTCCCACAGCAGAACTTGAGCTCTCTCTGAGTATAAATACAGAAACTTGGAAATCATGTTTTGCCGAAAAATCTCGGGAGGGTCAGATTATTTGTTCACCTTCCCAACACTACACGATTCCAAAGAATTCTATTGAAACCTCTGATGGCAATTTAGTTACCATTACCTCGCCTGAATATTCTACTTTCTCTGATTATAAGCTCAACCTTGAACGCAGTAGCTGTACAAGGAGTAAGAAAAATGATGGTTTTTATTGGAATGCAAGAATCAATCCGCTGGCAGATTTTAGAACAAATTTTCAGGATAAGAAACCGACAATCCAAGGCGTGTCCTTTACTCCAAGATTTCTGCTGCTCCTCAATCGAAGATAGAACATTGTCCTAATTTTATTTAGTTCGATTTTAATTTGTGTTCTACTTCTGCAGGGGTTGAACAATGCCATGACGATCTCACATGCAAAGTTAAGTCAACGACGAGAAAGCTATTTACTTCTCATGAAGTGGTTGAATTGGACCTTAACAGGGCTCTTGCTCTTCCGGAAGAGTTGTCTTTCAACTCAATTGATCCCTTGCTATCCTATACGTCAAAGTGTACCTTTTCGAGCCTCAATAGAAATGAACAAGAGATAAAATGCTCGAATGATTCTTCTAATTCAGATCAGCAAGAGATGATGGATTCAACATTGGCAACTTCTCCAAGCAAAGATACCAGTAAAGTTAATTGTGTTGAACTTTCCTCGATTTGTGGACCACCATCCACATCTAAAAAACCCGGCAGCTGCAGTGACAATACAGCATTCAAGCTAAAGTTACCCCACAGAAGCTGTCAGACGATATCTATGCATGAAGTGAATGCTGAGAAACGCCGTGCATCGAGTCAAGTATTAGCTGAAGGTGCAGGGAGCAATAAGTTTCCCATCTCAAGCAAGTCTGATATGACACGGGAGGACATATCTAGCAACATAAAGATGGGGCAATGTGGTGTTCCTATGGATAGATCATCTACCACATTCCAAGATCGCGAGTCCTTTATTCCTGCCAAGAAATTATGTCAGCAGAGTAGTATCCCTTCAAGTAAACCCAAAAGGAAATTTCAGGCCTCCAATCAAAAGAATAACGAGTTGCCAGAAGATAATTCGGTAAAAAATGGAGCTGTCTCACTTTTATATCTCTCGTCAGCTTGTTCAGCCAAGGATCAAGAATATGTTCCTATTTCCATTCGAAGAAGAGAAATCTCAAATGTTGTAAGGGACGTGCCACAATGTTCATCTGAGTCATACGAGTCAATGGTGTTGAAGCAACCGGAGATCAGCTTAGACGCGTATAGTGTGACATCTACTCCATCTGAAGTGAACTTCTCAAATGCAAAGGATTATGGAACAAAGTTGAAAAGAGGTAGGAGAATGAAAGATTTTCGAAAGGAGATTCTGCCTGGATTAGCTTCCCTTTCAAGACAAGAGATATGTGAAGACATAAGAATCATGCGCGGAGCTATTAAATCGCGAGAATACAAGAATCGATCCAAGATGAGAGTAATAAGTGATCGCTTTTCTCCCTTTAAGAGTAAGGGATCAGGGCATAGTCGTGGAAGGCGACGATGTTACTCTTAAACGCTGTTTTTACTTTGATTTGTAATGCGTGAGACTAGTTTTAGGAGTTGAACACTTGCACCTGTTTGAAGTATGCCATATGATAAGAACAGTTATTTCTGTTATAACATTGGTTCTGTCCAAGATTCTTAAAACATATTGTCATGTTTGTTTTTGTTTCCAAGACCTTTTTCGTTCCTCAGAATAAAATAAACAAAGTCACTTACTCTTACTTTAATTCTAAATTAAAATTTTCACTATTTTTAAAAAATAATTTTAACCTAAAATATAATATAGTAGAAATGTAAAATAATATATCCAACAAATTTTGATATTTATATTATTAATCATATTTTCTCAAAACTAAACCTAACACATNTAATAAATAAAAGAAATATGACTCTCATTTAGACTGCTTTTATTAATTGGTTTACGAGTTAAATTAGACTGTATCAAAATTCCATCTTTTTTTACTTATGTCATTGATTTCACATAATTTTTCTTCTGTCATAATTTATAATAAACTATATTATGGAAAATATTTCATAAATTATTTTTTCTCAAACTTAATTTATTTCTTTAATTCCATTACAATTTAAATCCATTCATTATTAATAAAAATGTGACAATTTGATTGTTAAGTATGTTATTTTGTATTTAATATAACAGAAATATTATCTACTACTATTTTTAATTTTTAGCCGTTTTAATAAGAATTTTTTTCCCCTAGTTCTCCCAATGTGTATGTCTCTTGTGAGACGGCCTCACGAATCTTTATCTGTGAGACGGGTCAACCCTACTGATATTCTCAATAAAAAGTAATAATCTTAACATAAAAAGTAATACTTTTTCATGGATGACCCAAATAAGAGATCTGTCTCACAAAATACGACTCGTGAGACCGTCTCACACAAGTTTTTGCCTCTCTCAATAGACGCTTTTTTCATGTCTTTATAATAAAAAAAAAATATTTTTAACTCGCAAACAATCACTTGTTTTTATCAAATCTAGTTTGATCGTCAAAATAAACACTTTTACATTTATTTTTCTATATATAATAAGACACTGCTTGAACAAATTAAACCATGAAAAAAGAAAAGAATATAAAGGAAAAAAGAAACATTTATTTCATGTTTTTGCTTCGTTTTCAAAATACATATATATTGATTCTTCTTAAATTCTGTAAAGATTTGAGGCAGAGCATAAGAAAAACTGTAGCCTTGTCGAGGGGTGCGTGCAAAGTCCGACACCTTTGGCTCAATTTCTTGGCGAAAAACCAATTTATTTTTCTGATCGGGCTTTCGTGTCTTCCAATAATCTTGATGTGATCTAAATCATGTTTTGTTGCCTTTGTCTCTACCGGTTTAGCTTATTTCTATAGTTTGTTTAAAATAACCTCCATTTGCTATAAATATGTAATAATGCAACACAGTTGTGTTATGCTATTTTAACAAACGTAGGTCGTTTTTTATATACATATTGAGAAAATTTCATTTTTCAAAATTTCCGGCTCGCCGTTAATTTTTTTTGGTATTGCTGAGCTCCGAATCCCACAACTCACGATGCTACTTTGCTAATTGTCTCAATTCTATAAGTAACTTTCCATGCACGATATTTTCTGATGATTTCTTATCTGATTTCTCGATATGTTTAGTTTAGTTTAGCCCTTATTTGAAATTTTCGAGTCCTTGTAGTATACCAACTTAATTTGTATTTTCTAATGATTTCTTATCTGATTTCTCGACATATTTAGTTTAGCTAGCCCTTGAAAATTCCTTGTAGTATACCAACTTAATTTGTATTAAAAAAAAACACGATTAATTAATGTGCAAATTCATCCAAATTACAACCACCCTATAATTCACACACTTGCCAATAAACCTTAAGCTTTATAAAACCTACTCACCCCAGCTATATACACACTTATAGTTGCACTATTTTCATGTTTTACGTCTTTCGTCAAGTTTACTTGCAGGTGATGATAATTTTTGAAAGTTGGAGCTAATTATCAGATGTACCTCATCAGTGGCTTACTCGATTCGAATTAATCATGCTATTTATGGTAAGATTATCCCTCAGCGTGGTTTACGTCAGGGGGATACTTTATCGCCATATTTGTTTGCTATCTGTGTTCAAGGGCTCTCGACTATTCTATCTCAAGCGGAGCATGATAAATGGTTTCAGGGAGTTAACATTGCATCTCAATGCCTTTCTATTTCACATTTATTCTTTGCAGATAACAGTCTTATATTTTTTCGTGCTATGGATACAGAGTGCTTTCATATTAGAAAATGTTTGCAAATCTACGAAAAAGCGTCTGGCCAACTGGTGAATTATGAAAAATCAGCACTCACATTTCAGCCCAAGTGCTTTATCCTATACTATCAATGCAATCCAAAAAAATTTTCCATCGAAGTGGTATAAAAGGACGAGCTATATTTGGGCTACCAACCTTTTCTTTGAGGAGTAAAATGATTCAATTTGATGGGTTACGAGAAATATTGCAAAAAAAAAAAAAAAAAAAAAAAAAATGGATGGGCTTATAAATTATTTTCTGCAGGTGGTAAAGAAACTCTCATTAAATCAGTATTACAGGCTATTACATCGTATGCAATGTGTTGTTTCAAGCTGTGTATTTCGTTGTGTCAATGCTGCTCTAAATTCTGGTTGAACTCTAAATCATCTGGTGGGAGTTTGCATTGGGTTTGGTGGAGGAAAATGTGTAGACCAAAGCAGTATGGTGGTATGGGATTCAAGAGCCTCTATGATTTCAATCGGACTCTTTTGGCGAAACAAGTTTGGAGGATAATCTGTGATCCATCATCACTTATGGCCCATGTTCTTAAAGCTCCTTATGACTGCTCATTTAGGGTCTAAACCTTCTTATGTTTGGCGATCCATTCCGTGGAGTCGAGATCTTATTCAAAAAGGAATTTTGTGGCGAGTTGGGAATGGTCTTCAAATTAAAGCCTACTCTGATGAGTTCTTTTTGGAGATCGAATGAATCACTGTTGGTGCATGATTTAATTTTTCTAGATAGAACTTGGAACGAGATTAAGGTACGCACTAAATTCCCTTCATTTGAGGCAGATAATATTGTTAGGTGCCCATCGGGTGATGCCGTATCTTCTTTATCTGGCTGGACAACCTGAAACTTTCAACACAACAAGAAGCAATACAATACGATATGTTAGGATAAAAACGGAGCTTAGACGAATTGATTTTGGTCTCTCCAAATACGCAGTAAACCAAGGCGAAGACCACAAAAGGTTTCCCAAAAGAAAACTGATTAATGCCCTCAACTCACGCTCTTTCTTCCTCACTTTCTAACACGGCCAGCAGGTTGCGCACACACACAGATTTAGCCTGTGACAGAACGAGAGAGAAACACACTGAATAGCACAAGGCAAAGAGAACACCGAAGACACTCAGTCACCGAAGGAAGGAGGACGCACACGAAGCAACCTTTATTTCTCTCAAGTCTCAAGCTTTCTCTCTACGCAATTCGGCAGCTCCAACGATCTGTTATATAAGAAACGATCTAAGGCAGCCAACTAAAAAACGAAAGAAAGAGAGGTATTAATTAAGCCCTATAGCCCAGACGTGGAAAACAATAAGGGTGGAAGGGCTTGGGCTACAGTAAAGGGCTAGAGGAAAGTTGGGCTAAACCCAACAAATATTCTGGAAATCCCTTTGCAGAATCTTGAATCAGAAGATATTAGATATTGGAAATGGGGTAAAAAATGTCATTATTTAGTTAAATCTCGGTATCTTCTTGAGATTGGATGTTTCGATCCTCTTGAATCACAATCTGCCTATTTTTTAGAGTGTTAGTGGAAAATGATATGGAAGATTCATATCCCATAAAAAGTCAGGATATTTCTTTGGCGTGCGAGCAAAGACCCGTTACCTACTAAAGGAAACCTTTTCAGGAGACATATCCATGCATCATGATGCTGCTTTTTCTGTGGATCGCCTGAAGCCACTACAAGCCATAGTCTTTTCTTTTGCCCCAAAATTCGTGACGTTTGGAAAGCTACCATATTTTGGCCTTGCCTAAAGAAAGGCAAGATACTGCCATTCATTTATTGTGGCCTTAGCTTCTGAGTTTGAGCAGTTTTCCATGCTAGCTTGGGTTATATTGATAGAATTATGCAAGGTAAAGCACAATGTTCATATTCCTAACAAAGAAATTAAGGTAAATTGGGTTTTCTCTTACCTTGAATAATTTCAGAAACCGTCTTTATTATTGTGCTTCTTCTGAGATGGCCAAGCTTGTTAGAATTGAAAAATGGGAGCCTTCTCCCATGGGACAATTACGTCTTGATGTTGATGCAGGGTTTAAGGAGAGTCTTGGTATTTGTAGTGTGGGTGCTGTTATTCGTAATCACCTTGGTATGATTTGCACAGCCTCAACAACTTGTTGTCGCTTCTCAGGTTTAGTGGTGGATGCAGAGCTTCATGCAATCCATTTTGGCATGATGCTAGCCTCGCAATGCGCTTTCCATAGTGTGTGGCTATTTTCAGATTCTCTTGTCGTTGTCAAGGATATGACATCACAGACTGTATGTCTAAAATATCAAAGAGTAATAGTTTCCAACATATTGGATCTTCCTAATTCTTATAGATTTAATGGTATTAGTCACGTTTGCAGATGTGCTAATCGAGTAGCGCATAGTCTCACGCATTTTTCCTTGTCTCACCCTTCACCTTCGTGTTGGTTTGATGCTTTGTACCTATCTTGGCTAATGGATGTAGCTTCGTTGGAATTATCTAATGATTAAGTCTTTTTCTCCTTAAAAAAAACATGTCAACCTTTTAATGTCTTAAAATCTAAACCATTTGAGATCCAACTGCATTCCATTTCGTGTCGCCATTTTCTGTTCTTTAAATCGATATTAGCTTCATGGAAAATAAAAGTTTTAATATGACCTCAATTAGTTTGGCATTAAATTTGAATAAAATAAAAAGGTTTGTTGTGTATCTAATCATTCAACTGTAAATTAAATATGAGTGGTGATATATTGATGAGACCGTATGAAGTTGGAAGAAAAAAGATGTTACTTAGCTAAATAACGAAAGCTTATAAAATTGGATCCATTCCATTGTTGATAATTTAAAATGTGAAAATTTGAGATGCAATCTACACATTCATTCATCAGAAGCCCATGGACGAATGATTCGGAAGAGCGACGAGGAAAATCGCTCCATTCAAGCGAAAACGGAAGAAAATTTTATATATAATTTTTCGTTTAATCATTTCTGGCAGTCAAAATATCAACCCACATGAAAATTTAAAATTGTGTTGTATATTTTTTAAAAAATTCAAGTTTCATCGACTCAAATTTAATTTATCGAGTCGTCTCATGTATATGGACAATGTATACATGAGGAATTGATTGATTTTGGTGGTCCAAAACTTGGATTCTGCCATGTTTTACATAGTCCAACTGGATTTTTCTATCAAAAGTGAGAAATATTAAATTTATGTCAAAAAAAACAAAAAAATTTCAATCTTGCGCTCTTAAATAGGATTTAATATCACCTTTTTTCTTTCGTTAAATTGAATTGTTACGTTAAAAAAAGAGCTGAAATTATGCTTCCTTAATAGAAAAAATTGTTTTGTGGTCCACTAACTTGTTTATTTTTGTGTTTTGATATACTAAATTTTCAAGTTTTGGTTTGATAGACGAACTTTTAATTTTTAGCTATTTTTGACCAATTGTTGAAAGACAAAAACTTGTGTGAGACGGTCTAACGGGTCGTATTTTGTGAGACAGATCTCTTATTTGGGTCATCTATGAATAAATATTACTTTTTATGCTAAGATTATTACTTTTCATTGTGAATATCAGTAGGGTTAACCCGTCTCACAGATAAAGATTCGTGAGACCGTCTCACAAGAGACATACTCTTGTTGAAAAGGCACAAAAAAATGCTGACGTGATACCAGAAAATGTTGGCGTGATTTCGGTAAATAATGATTTGTCAAGCTGTTTAGACCAAAATAGTCGTAAACTAAAAGTTTGTGCAAGTTAATGATAAAAACCAAAAAAATTAACAATTTAATGGACTACAAAAAATAATTTTCTCCCCTTAATCTATGCACAAAACAAATATATGTTTTTATTAAAACGTAAAATATCCATACAAATTTCCCGCAGAAAAAAAAAATCATACCATTTATACATGAAAAATTTATTCGAGAAACATCTTGGTATAAAATAAAACCAATAATAATACATTATCATTTAATTTTCATATAAGCATTAAAACTTATTTCAAACAATTACTTAAAAATGTAAGACTATAGATTTACATTATATCAATTTTTTTATTTTATTTTCCTTTTTGGCATCTAATCTAATATAGCGACTTGTTTTGGTCAACAACTTTTTTCATTCAACCTCGATAGTTCAGGACCACTCCGACGTTTAATACATAAACATTAAATGATTTAGGCCACATCGTAACTGACAAAAAAAATTAAAAAAATCGTAATATATTCTATTAATTATATCAAATAGGACGAGTTTTTTTGGTTAATACATTTTGAAAAACCATAATATTTACGTATAAATTAAATTCATTTTGGCTGATTAATTTATATGTAATTGACTTTTTTGTCTTTACTGTACATGCAAAATGGACTTAAAAAAATAACACATTTTTTAATCAACTTATGAAAACGAATTTAAATTATATATTTAATATTAACACCATATTTGGCTTAATAACGACTTCAACATTATTCTCTGTCCATGCTAAAAACACTAGGTATTTTCTGTTGGATATAATTTTCGTGCTGACTTTATATTCATTTAAGTTCTGCATTCAAACGTCAAGAAAACCTGAAAGAGTGTTATTGATCATAAACGAACAGAAAATTAATTATGATATGTGTATCAGGAATTAGTATTGTGCTTGGATGTTGTCAACACCAGCACACAATATGCAGCAAAAATTAATTATTTAACACGGATAAACTTTAATAGCCAGAATAAGTTAGATTAAATTATGCACAAGTACAAAACTTGTACAATGCCTCATGACAAAAATTAACTAGAAAAATATGTAAATCATTTATACGAAACAATACTAGTGAGATTAACAAAATCAAATTCCTTGATACTCTAAGAAATTAAAATACATAAAAAAAAACTCAAACCAAATGCTAGATGCATAAACTAAAAGACGTATTGCTTAAAACCAAACGAAATCATCCATCACCCAACACTTCACACAGTGGTGTTCTTCGAGTGTCGTCAACACCAATCAGTAACACGGTAAGTATGTGAATCAATCACACAAATTCTTCACACGAAAATCTTTAACTCTGAACTCTATGTATGCTCGGAAAAACTCTAACAGCTGCACACTGTTCTTCTCTCAATATTTCGTTTATATACTTCAACAATATCTTAACCTAATTATCTTCCCATAAAATCAATTTTACAAATATGAAACAAGAGTTTATTAAGAATAAAACTCTATTTTAAATCAAAGATAACTTATCTAAAGATAAATACTAAAGATACATTATCTAAAGATAATTACCAAAAATAAATTATCTAAGAATAAATCTCATTATCAGATCAATCAAATTAGTCCAGAATTACAAAACTTTTAAATATAATATTTCCATATTATAAAATAACAAAATTAATTCTAAATACAATATTTTTTCAAAACCAAATTATTATGAATAGGAAAATGAAATACAAGCAACAAGTTGCGTGCTAACCATTACCATGTCATAACCATATGTAAAACAACCGCATAATGCGATTACACAACAACAAGATCTTGCAGTAATTAACTATTTTGTTTTCAATCGTTGCTTTACGAAAATAATCAACCATAAATACATTCGACAATTGAGCTACATTCAAAATCCACTCAAACGGAGAAAGAGTAAAAAAGACAAAGACTTGATTTGAAAGGTTTTTAACTCACTTAAATTCGAAGGTGGAAATGAAATTTAAAACGTGAAAGCTAAATTAATTACTTTTTTTTTTCCTAGTATCATAAAGTCATTAAATTAGAGCCTAATGAAGGATGGATTATCAAATATTTACCAATCATTTAAAAAAGATTGAATTGGCAAGAGAATATTGTTTAGATTTTCTGAAAGCAACTTGTGACATACCAAGAAAGAGATAGCCACGTTATGCAAAAACTAAAATAGGCAAAGAGAAATCTTCCAAGATTTCCTATGCGTTGATTCCCACTTGTATGCCAATCCATTCATTTTCTTTTTCTTTTAAAAAAAAAAATCGAAGTTATAAAGTATGACATTACCAATGGAACACATCTGGTATGGAAGAACATCTAGTGACTTCACATTTGTTACTTGTTATGTCATATCAGATGTAATGGAGAAGAAAAGAAAAGGACATGCAGGCTGTGGAGGACAACGTTTTCTATGATTTTTTTAATCAGATGGTAGCTTTCAGTACAAAGATAATAAAAACAATATACAGCAGGACACAAATCCCTCTGTTATTTGTTTATTTAATTCATGGTGGCAATGAACTAATTTTTAGTTTCTGTTAATTCCAAATTTCGTGTTGCAGTGTGCAAAAAAGGTATGATATGTAGTTGAAGGGGGCGGCAGGATATTAATCTAAAGTTGATGGGGGAAAGAGAAATAAACTCTACATTTTCACTCTCGGTTCTCTATAAATAATAATGGAAAGGCTTGTGCTTTTGCTCTCGCGTGTCATTCTCACTCTCTTCCCTCAGTTACCTCCCTTAAAATACCCACAACAGCCAGGAGACTGAGATAAAAACAAAATACGCCCGCACATTCATAGTTGTGGGTTGATTATTGTTGTTTCAGGGCACAATGTCAGCTCTCAAAGCCGATGATCCACGTATTCCTGCCATTCAATCGACAATCCGCGTTGTACCCAACTTCCCGAAGCCAGGTTTACGCATCATTCGTGCGGTTCTGTTGTTTATTCGAATGGGTTTGTTTTCTTGGTGTTGTCCGAGAGCTTTTCCGGTTCAAGATTCCATTTTTCACCCCTTTCGTGGTGTGTTTTCTGATGATGTTTTTCTAATGGGGTTCTGCCAGGGATAATGTTTCAGGATATTACTACGCTTTTGCTCGACCCGAAGACCTTCAAAGACACTGTTGATTTGTTCGTTGAGCGCTATAAAAGCAAGAAAATTTCTGTCGTCGCTGGTACATGTTTGATTTTTGTCTTCTTTCATTTATTACCTGCGAATTTTACTTTCCTTTCGCTTCTCTTACTGTTGTTTTTGCTTTGTGGTCCCGTTTAGAACTAAAATTTTGCAGTTTTATCCACGGCGGACAGAAATTTCTCTCTGGTTTTTGTTTGTCATCGAGTCAATCCACTCTAGCTGTAGGTCTTGTTCATTATAGTTTCGCTACATGAATGGATTGGAGTGGAAAGATACCTTGATGGAAGTTATTTTTGGAAGGTTAATGTCTGTATGACTGTATCTTTTTCCCTGATACATGAGAGTAAACTTCTGCAGTAAATAGTTGTGGAACTGGGTATTGGTAGGGGAAGTTTAATTGTTGACTACAATGGGGCTGTTTTGATGAATATTTATTTATTTATTTTCATGAACAATGAATATGAGAGGTTCAGAGTGATGAAATGGGGCATGTACTGCCTCAATCTTATTTGGAGATTAACGTTACATGGTGGTGGTTGTTGCTGTAGTGTGGGTTTCCACAACCCAAAATTTTGTAATAAGGGTGTAGGTCCCGGCAATGATGGGTTCATATTTTATTTTATTCTATTTTGTTATATTCTATTTAATTTATTGTTGTTTAATTCTTGCAATATCTTGGTGTGGTAACGGGGATGCACTGTTGGGAGTATTGCTTTCGAGCCTCGATACATGGGAATACAATATCATGATTGTGAAGTATGATTATATTTGAGTGGCATTGTGTTTTACTTAGAAACAATGATGATCAATTATTGGTGGAAAGATTGTTCAGGATGTCCAAAGTCCACTTTATTTAGTTGCCCCTTTGTCTCTTTCCACTGGTAATGGTTCCACTGTTATACAATGGTTGATGAAACTTTTATGTGTGAACTTTTTAAAAGCAGCAATGAGTGATACTACATTTCTTAGTTTTATCTTTTTCCGTTTTTCGCGATGTTGTCGATGTGGATTCAAGTGAAAAAAGTATGGTGTTATGATGTAATTAAGATTCTCACACCCGTATTATTTTAAGGGTGTTTTCATTGACTATCTGTTACCTTTGTCATAATGTTATTATATGAAAACCGTCCACTTACCATGCATTATTTTATATAGTACTCTGAGAACATTTTATGTTTGTTGATGTTTTGTTCTGTTGGTTGGTAGACCCTTCCGTGTTGTACCATATAGATTTTAATTAAGGCTGATCTACACCTATGCCTGCTCCTCCTTTCGTCTTTACGTGCATCTACTGTTATTGTCAGCTTCTTGCATTTGTGAAAGTTTCAGTCATTTAGGAATCTTAACTCACCAACTTTATGTGAACTGGACAGAAATTTAGTAGTTTTGTACTCAAAAGATACTACTAGTTGGTTTTATAGGCTTCTGTTAGTTGAATGTGTATAGTATCTTGTGAGAAACAAAAGCATGAAATAATAAAGAAAAGCATGTTATTTTAGCTGCGCACTAGGGGGAATTACTAAATAACATTTTTGGATTAAGTAAACATGTTCAATTTTTTGGACTTTTTAGCTTTGTTAATAAATCAAGTGGACTTGTTAATATAAATAAGTGATGTAGGCTAGTAAGTTCTGTATTGTTATAAAACTGTCTACTATCATTGATGCCCTGTCTGCAAAACACTTCTTCTTTTTTTTTCTCTCGTGAGTTTTTTATATTTGATGATAATATTTACAATCCTGCATTTACTTAATTATTCTAGCTAATGAGGGATCTTAAATGGTTGACCGCCAAATTAATGTATTAAAATGTGAAGTTTTTTGATAAAGTTCCAATTTGCTATCCATATTCTTCTCATTTTTTCGATCTTGATATCACTGCCATGTCTCTCTGCACTGACAATGGTGGCACATCTTTTTTGTCTCCTTTTTCATGTAAGTTTTTACCACTCAGGGATCGAGGCACGAGGATTTATATTTGGTCCTCCTATTGCATTAGCAATTGGAGCAAAGTTTGTCCCATTGAGAAAGCCAAAGAAACTGCCAGGTAATATTTCCAATATAGTTTCCTTGTGTTAGCAGAAGTACTTTACTGTGGCATATTCAATGGAATTGTTAGATTATTTGGTTAATGAAATAATGGACCTGATGTTATTTTTAGATGTTTTCTCGCTTGAACTTCTGAATCCCCCCTGATAAAGTGCATAATTTTGGGTTGCTTAGTGCCTTTTAGATTTAAAACCATATTTTGTTAACTTACTTCATACTTCAAACTTACTGTGTACTTGTAACAGACAATAATATTTGTAAGTTTTGGATCTTATCAAAATTGTAGCTTCAATTTCCACTATATTATCATTATTTTTTATTTCAGGTAAAGTTTTCAGGCAAGAGTACGACTTGGAATATGGAAGCGATTGTCTTGAGATGCATGTTGGAGCAGTGGAGCCCGGTGAGCTTGCCATAGTAGTCGATGATCTAATTGCAACAGGTGGCACACTTTGTGCAGCCATGAACTTATTAGGTACACTGCTATCTTGATCATGCTTATTTGTGGATTTGACATTATTTTGTATTTAAGACATCCACAAGTAAATTTCAACGTTCCCTTGTGTCAACTTACTTTAACTCAATGTATATGCCCAATCCTTGCTTCATTGTTATTCAATAGATATTGAAGTATTCAATCTAGGTTGACCTGAGAGTTTTGGCAAGTGTATTGGGCATGAGGGCCAGTTTGTCCACTTTCTGTTTTTCTTTTAGTTAAAACATAAGAATCCATGTCAGATTCTGAATTACCTGGTTATAATAAAAGAATGTTTTCCGAACCGTATATTTTCTCGTTTTTGTGTATAAAAAGATCAACTCCCTTGTAATAGGGCCAGGTCTTTGTTTTGGCTCTAAACAAAGTAGATATGGTTTATAGAAGTCAAACCACGGTATGCCTATGAACCGGGCATAATTTTTATAAGCCAGGTCCTATGCATACCGAGTTAAATTTCGTCTCGAGTCCAATATATTTGATCAGGGGAAGAATTTAAGGAATGTATTTCAAATGCTACCTATCAAGGGTGTATTTGAAATCTATTAACTTGATGTAGAGTGTATTTAACATTAATTTGAATTTTGTTCATCCAAACAGGTCAAGTAATTTGAAATCATGGATTTGATATCCAAGCACAACCTTTGTTCTTTTGAAATTTTAATATATTATTTACAATTTCTGAAAAAAAGGTCATGCTTAAACTGTGTTTAATCACGTTCTATGCCATGACAAGAAAGTAACAGTTAAACACAAGCATTTGCGTTATCACTGAGTCGATTTAGCTCTGAACTCAGGTTGGTTTGATTTGAGTTGTACACTTAAGTCCTGGAGAACACATTCTTTGTATCGACTAATGGTGTTGTCTAATTAGCATAATGTTGTGGTCGCTGCTTTCAACCTGTGTGTGTGATGAACATTCAGTTTGTCTGGATCTTACCATTCTCGAACATGATAACATTTTATCTCTTTGCATGAATCGTGCTTGGATTGATTCGAGTTGTGAAATTCTTGTTCATCAGAACGCGCTGGAGCTGAAGTGCTCGAATGTGCCTGTGTCATTGAGATACCAGGTCTCAAGGTAATTCTTCTACTTTCTCATTCAAACTATGTTGGTTCAATATTCCATCCCAGATTCTTACTTTGAGGTTCAGGAGTTTTGGTCCCTAATGTTGGGAAATTGGGCATTTTACATCCTTGTCCTCATATGTCATCCAATTCATAATGCCAATGTGCAACTCCTACAGCAAACATTTTCAACTTCTTCAACGTCGGAATTTATTTCTCGATAGACTGAAAACAGCGCTAGCTTTTAAAGTTTCAAGTTTGTTGTGTGAAGATGGCAAAACTTTATATACGCACACATGCACACAATTTTGCGAGATCAAATCAAAGTTGCATATAAAATATATTCATCATGCACATAGTCTTCCCTCATTCTTGTACTATCCTGCTTCTTATCGCCAATTCCATGTCGACCACTTTCAAATTCGTCAATTGGGAATGAATCTTCTTCGGCTCTAACTTTTCTATGAGCTCTCACAGACCTCTTATCAATATTTTGTTCATCAGTATCTACTACAATAAGAAAATTGTGCAAAATGTAGTGGGCCACCAGCGTTTTCTTACTAATGGGTCAACTTTATTTTAGGTTTCTAAAATTGAAGACACAAAAGAATTTTGATCCCCTCCATCTTATGCATGAAATAGTTTGTTACTACTGTTGCGAAAATGGGACATTTTACATAGACCAGAGCATTGTTCATCAACTGCTGTTTCCGATCGGATTGAGTTTTCCTCTACTGTAACCAGCAAGTTGGTTACGAACCGATGCCCTTGATCGGATGTTCGGTTGGTTCTGGTTCATGTTTGACCCTTACCTTTTTTTTAAAATAAATTTAACTAGAAATTTTAAAAATGAATAAAATTTCATAACTATAAAAAATTTATAATAACTTAAATTTGAAAGTTAAATCATATCGATATATGTTATGCATCGTTGATGTTATTTATTGCTTGAATGTCTATTTTAGGGACGGGAGCGGTTAAATGGGAAGCCGGTTTATGTTCTTGTGGAGTCGCAATAGAACTTTTTTCCGCTGCTCTATTGATTGGGCCGTCACTTGGAAATCTTCCCTTTCCCCATTTCATTTCTCCATGATTAATCATATGTCAGAGTAGGAATTTGTTGGTAAAAATGTTTGTTTGAAATGTTGGTTATGTATTAATGAGACATCCATGTTCTTTTATGCTGAGGCATATATATGTCTCAAATATGAGGTTAAAGTCCAATCATTTCTTATTTCCAACACTGTTCCTATTTGTATATAGTTCTATGCTAAAATGTATTTTTGAACCCTCAGAGGTGAGCAAAGCTTAGTATGAAGCAACCACAATATATACCACATATATCTAAACAATGATATATGATATACAATGCATGTATGTCGTTGAGGTATATGGTCAAATGCTCATCCACTGAGCATATCTCAGAATCAATCGAATCGCTATCAAATCAATGCTCGAGCTCGCACATCGGCCTCAATCAGGGATACTCGTATGATAGCGTCGACAAAGCGTCATCAAATCTCAATCAAATCATCGGGGCCACTGATAACTATGTTTTAAGGGTCATATAATGCCAAACATAGCATTGTGTTCACGAACCCCAGAATCAAATCAAATTATATCAAGATATCCAAAGATTATAGCTCAACGTGCATGTCATATATGTCACATCAACTCAACAAATAAGGCATATAGACATGTATTTTCAATCAAATCAATCAAACATATATCATATAATACAGATACCTGTCGTATGTTATTCGATCGCAACATACCTCAATTCTTCGTTTCTAGTTAATGTAGTTTGAAGATTCAAGTATAAAAACTCTATCTACATGAGTAACACATTCATTTCAATCAATAACATCATTCAAAATCATCAATATAAGTTTCAAATATCTTTTGAAACTTCAAAAATTCATATCAAATTGAAATCATAACATAATTCAATTCCGACTTTGAATACGAGTTTCGCGTCGATTACTCTATCTGCCGAGACGGAGCCAAAGTATAATTAGTTAGATGATCATGATACAAAAGAAATACTTGTGTTGTAAAAAAAAAAGGGTCGGATGGGGTGAAATGTCTTGTTTGTATTTTCAAGCATTATCGGCGCACCACATTCCGTGCTCAAAAGATACGAAATCTAATCTAGCATAGTACTACTATTTTATCACATGTCGGGTAAGAAGAAATGTCGATTTCATGACAATAACTCCACATTACTATTTTATATTTTCTGTGGGAAAAACATTTTGTCATTTTATATTTAGTTTTGTATGGTAAAATTTTAAAATATTAAATTTTTAGTTGTTTTTTTTTTAAAAAATAAATTTTTTACTTTATATAAAAAAATGTTTTTTATTTAGATTTTTTAAGATAAATCAAAATTCTACAACATCAAAAGAGTTAATGGAAGAGTAAATTTACCTAATAATTGTTAATTATATAAGATAGAGTGTTATGAACATAAATGTAAATAAAACTCTCTTTTGTTACAACACTATAATATATTATTAACAGGACATTAATTTATTTGTTATTTAATTACCATGCAGTGTTTATAATATTTGAAATTTTTTATTTCATTTACAGTTCAAATTATGCTGTCTGAATATTCGGTTAAAACTATATAAAAATAAATTCGTAACTTCTTCATCGATAAAATAAAATTCAAATTATTAGCTGGTCAACGACAACGAATAATTCAATTGGACAAAATAAGGAGTTGATTATTGTATTTGTTGTGAAAAAGTAAAAATTTATGGTAAAAAGTAAAAATCTCAAACTCTCAAAATTATCACACCACACACTTTATAATATTTTTCTCTCAACTCAATTGTAATTTTCTTCACAAATGAGAGCTCTATTTATAGAAAATTTTTACAAATAATCCAAAATTGAATTACATCATTACTTTCATCATCACACACAAATTTCAATATCCAACACCTAATTTTACCTAATTTTAAACATTCAAATATTCAACATTCAAATATTCAATACACACATTTTAAATATTATTTTTCAACACTCTCCCTTGTTATGATGATCATAATGATTGTCTTCATTACGTGTTTTTATACTGCCTCGTTAAAAACCTTACTAGGAAAAACCCATTGGGATAAAAACCATAGTAAGGGAAAAAGAGTGCAGTCACGTAAACTCCCCCTCATGTTAACACGAACAATTCTTCACAAATTTCGTAGATTGCGCATCCCAATATTATATATGTGCTTTCTGAATATTGTCGTAAGAAGTGCCTTTGTGAAGAGATCTGATGAGTTTTCACTTGATTGAATGTGACGAACATCAATACATTTATTCTTCTCAAGCTCTTTGGTGAATGCGAAGAACTTAGGAGGAATATGTTTAGTTCTGTCGATTTTTATGTATCCTTCTTTCATTTGAGCAACACATGCAGCATTATCTTCATATAGTATCACAGGCTTCTCGTCGAATGATAATCCGCATGAGATTTGGATATGTTGGGTCATTGATTTTAACCACACACATTCACGGCTTGCTTCATGTAGTGCAATAATCTAGGCATGATTTGATGAAGTTGTTACGAGCGTTTGTTTCTGTGAACGCTAAGAAATTGCAGTGCCTCCACGAGTAAATATATATCCAGTTTGGGAACGTGCCTTGTGTGTATCAGATAAGTATCCAGCATCGACATAACCAATTATACTTGAATTACCATCTTTTGAATACAAAAGTCTCAAGTCTGTCGTTCCTCGTATATAACGAAATATATGTTTAATTCCTTTCCAGTGTCTCTTTGTTGGATATGTGCTAAATCTTGCCAATAAATTTACGTCAAAAGATATATCAAGCCTTGTACAATTTGTAAGATACATTAGGGCACCGATAGCACTTAAATATGGTACTTCTGGACCAAGAATATCTTCATCATCTTCACATGGATGAAATGGATCATTTTCTATGTTTAATGATCTAACAACCATTGGAGTACTTAAAAGATTTGATTTATCCATATTAAAACGTTTAAGGATCTTTTCTGTATAATTTTTCTGGTGAACAAATACTCCACATTCTTTTTGTTCAATTTGTAAACCCAGACAATACTTGGTTTTTGAAGATCCTTCATTTCAAATTCTTCCTTCAAGTATGACACAACTTCATGAATTTCATTATTCGTTCCAATGATGTTTAAATCATCAAAATATACAGCAATAATTACGCATCCGGTTGTTTTTTTCTTAATGAAAACACAATGGCATATTGAATTATTTACATATCCCTTTTTCATCAAATGATCACTTAGCCGATTATACCACATTCGGCCAGATTGCTTTAACCCATATAATGATCTTTGTAATTTCACAGAATAACATTCTCTGGGTTTTGAACTTTGTGCTTCAGGCATCTGAAATCCTTCAGGGATTTTCATATATATATATATATATATTACTATCAAGTGATCTATATAAGTAAGCTGTAACAACATCCATAAGACGCATTTCTAAATTTTCAGATACTGCCAAGCTAATCAAATACCGAAACGTAATTGCATCCATCACGGGAGAATACGTTTCTTCATAATCAATTCCATGCCTTTGAGTAAAACTTTGTGCAACAAGTCGAGCTTTATATCTTACTATTTCATTTTTCTCATTTCGCTTTCGAATAAAAACCCATTTGTATCCAACAGGTTTTACACCTTCAGGTGTAAGGACTATAGGTCCAAAAACATTACGTTTATTTAGCGAATCCAATTCAACCTGGATGGCATCTTTCTATTTTATCCAATCCTGCCGATTTTTACATTCACCAAAAGATTTTGGTTCATGATCTTCATTATCATTTATGATGTCGATTGCCACATTATAAGAAAATATATCATCAATTTCTTCTATATCTTTTCGGTTCCATATTTTTCCAGTATTAATATAATTGATAGAGATTTCATGATTCTCGTCAGTTTGTGGTTCTGACAAAACATTTTCATCATCATGTGTTTCTTCAGGAACATCATTCTCTATTTTGTGATCATTATGTGTTTCTTCAGGAACATCATTCTCTATTTTGTGATCATTGTGTTTCTCTATGAATTTTCTTTTTCGAGGATTTTTATCCTTGGAACCAACTGGCCTTCCACGCTTCAGGCGTTTAATGACATCATGACTATCTTCAATTTGTTTCTTCGGAATTTCAATTCGAGCAGGGGCATTTGCAGCATGTATATATGATTTAGTTACCCCTTTTGTGTCTGCAAATGCATCTGGTATTTGATTTGCTATTCTTTGCAAGTGCACAATTTGCTGTACATCTTTTTCACATTGTTTTGTTCTTGGATCCAGATGTAACAATGATGATACATACCATGTAATTTCTTTTTCGGTATGTTTCTGTTCTCCCCCTAACATTGGGAAGATTTCCTCATTAAAATGACAATCAGCAAAACGTGCTGTGAACACGTCGCCTGTCTGTGGTTCAAGATATCGAATGATCGATGGACTATCATAACCAATATAAATTCCAATCTTTCTTTGAGGTCCCATTTTCTTTCGTTGAGGTGGTGCAATAGGCACATACACCATACATCCAAAAATTCTCAGATGAGAAATGTCTGGTTCTTTACCAAATGCAAGCTGCAATGGGGAGTATTTATGATATGCACTTGGTCTGATGCGAATTAATGAAGCAGCATGTAAAATTGCATGTCCCCATATAGAAATAGGGAGCTTTGTTTTCATAATCATTGGTCTAGCAATCATTTGCAGACGTTTAATCAATGATTCAGCCAATCCATTTTGAGTATGTACATGAGCAACAGGATGCTCAACAATGATTCCCATAGACATACAATAATCATTGAAAGTCTGGGAAGTAAATTCACCAGCATTATCAAGTCTAATTTTCTTGATTGTATAATCGGGAAATTGATTCCTCAATTTTATTATTTGAGCAAGTAATCTTGCAAATGCAACATTTCGAGTTGACAATAAACATACATGTGACCATCTGCTGGAGGCATCAATCAATACCATAAAGTATCTGAATGGTCCACATGGTGGATGGATTGGTCCACAAATATCACCCTGAATACGTTCAAGAAACATTGGTGATTCAGTTTGGATTTTGGCTGGTGATGGTCTTATAATAAGTTTTCCAAGAGAACATGCTTTACATTGAAACTTATTATTCTGAAAGATCTTCTGGTCTTTCAATGGATGACCATGTGTATTTTCTATAATTCTTCGCATCATTGTTGAACCAGGATGTCCTAATCGATCATGCCAATTGGTTAATATTGAAGAATTATCAATTACCATGTTTGATTCAATGGGACGTATATGTGTATAATGCAATCCAGTAGGGAGCATTGGTAGTTTTTCAATCACATATTTCTTTCCTGATTTATATGTGGTAAGACACATATATTTCTCATTCCCTTCATTCATTGTTTGAGTATCATACCCATGGGAATATATATCATTAAAACTCAACAAATTTCTTTTCGATTGTGGTGAATATAAAGCATCATTGATCAAAAATTTTGTACCATTAGGTAACAAAAATTGTGCTTTACCACATCCTTTAATCAAGTCTACAGGACCTGATATTGTATTCACCGTTGTTTTTGTTGGTTTTAGTTCCAAGAAATATCTTTTATCTCGGAGGATAGTGTGCGTTGTACCACTATCGGGTATGCAAACTTCAGCTTTGCTCATAGCATTTTCCATATTTGAACTTCAAAAAATATGCAATGAAAAAAAATTAATGACAATACATATTTAAATATAACACATATCATAATTGTACAATAAAACATTATCATATAAATACATGAAAAATAAATTATTGTACATTTATATTCTACCACTATATTGTTCATTTTCAGAGAAATCATTGAGAAAATCTGCAGCATCAATATTGTTCATTTCTATCCCACCAACATATTGATCATTTCCAGAGAAATCATTCATAAAATCAGCAGCATCAAAATGAGTTGAATCACTCAAACGGTCACTTCGCTCAGTGAAGTTGGTATCTTTTTCTTTCCCCTTTATCGATTCTTTATAGAGCTTGCAAAGGTGCTCAGGGGCTCGACAAATACGAGACCAATGTCCTGGAGTGCCGCATCTGAAACAAGAACTTTCAAATCTTTTCGAGTGATTTTCATTAACACTCATGTTCTCATGATGCCTTTTCCGTGGGTGGTTCGTGACGCTCTTTTGAGATGAGTTATAAAAATAACTATCTCTATTGTTTTCAAAACCACGACCTCAACCACGACCATGACCACGACCAATTCCACGTCCACGACATCGACCTCGACCAAAACCTTGTCTTTGAATTTGATTTTGGTTTACAGGTTTAAATTCATTTTTACTTACAGCATTTACTTCTGGATATGCTGATGATCCAGTGGGTCGGGACTGATGATTTCTCATTAGTAGCTCGTTGTTTTTTTTCGCCACAAGAAGACAGGCGATGAGCTCAGAATATCTCGCAAATCCACGCATTCTATATTGTTGCTGTAAAGTTATATTTGATGCGTGAAACGTGGAAAATGTTTTTTCAAGCATTTCCGATTATGTGTATGTTCACAAAATTTTAGCTGCAAGATTATTCGATACATCGCTGAATTGTAATCACTAACTTTCTTAACATCTTGGAATCTTAACATATTCCATTCATCACAGGCGGTCGGAAGTATAACTTCCCTTATATGTTCAAATCTTTCTTTCAATCCTTTCCACAGAGCCATGGGATATTTTTCGATGAGATATTCACATTTTAAACCTTCATCGAGATGTCGACGCAAAAATATTATAGCTTTTGCTTTTTCTTGTGATGAAGATATACCATTTTCTTTAATGGTCTCGCTTAGACCCAATGACTCAAGATGCATTTCTACATCGAGAGTCCATGGCATATAATTTTTCCCCGTAATGTCGAGTGCAAAAAATTCGAGCTTTGTCAAGTTTGACATGGTGGTACTAAAAAAATTATGATGCATTTTATTAGTTAATGAATATTGCAATACAAAGTAATGGATAAACAACAAATACAAGCATTCGTAAAAATAAAGAAAACACATGAGGAGGATATTCTCCGATAAGTACAAGATTCGTGAGTATTATAACCAAAATAATTAAAAATAACTTTGTGAAAGCCATCTTCTTTTTTCTTCAAAAATTTGATGAAGAATAATTTTAGAGAAGAAGAGAAAGTTGGAGTGATTGAATNGAGGGTACGATATATATAATTATGCAAAATGACTAACCCGTCTTTGAAATGGATTAAAAAGAAAAAATCTTAATAACACAAGAAATCATGATGTGTTAAAAGTAAAAATTTATAATTATGCAAAACGACTAACCCGTCTTTGAAATGGATTAAAAAGAAAATATCTTAATAACACAAGAAATCATGATGTGTTAAAACTAAAAATTTACGGTAAAAAGTAAAAATCTCAAACTCTCAAAATTAAACAAACTACACACTTTATAAAATTTTCTCTCTACTCAATTGAGATTTTCTTCACACATTGAGAGACTTATTTATAGAATTTCTTTGAAAATAATACAAAAATAAATACATCATCACACACTAATTTTCAATATTTACAACNTTTCAACATTATTGAACTATTATAATAAAAATTACAATACTAATTTTGTTTTTTTAATAATAAAATAATAATAATGCACCCCACACTATATTTCGATCAATGCTAGCTAGATAGGCAATCATACACAAGAAAATAAGATAATTGTCAACTGTTATTCATGCATATCTACATATTAAGTCGTTATTCGAAAACTTAATTAATTAATAATTTGGTATGTTTACCTTGCATTTTTTTATATATAATATCATATAAAATAATCCCAATGGGTGTTTCATAGGGCTTTTCCAACAGTATAATAATAAAATTTGAACACTTCTGAGAAGAAAAAAACTCACCACTTGGAAATCGATATTCTAGTCTAAATATTTGGATGCACATGGCTAATAATCGCGGGCAGAAATATGGAGATTATGTTGTAGGTGAATTGAGTTCTATTCTCGATGTGTTTGAATAAAATGATTGACATATCATCTCACCGTAAAATAAAAAATAGAATAAAATGATTGATATATCATCTCACCGTAAAATAAAAAATACAGACAGATTTTTTTCTTTCTTTTTTTTTCACCGGTAAATCATATTATACAAAACAAAAACGAAAAATCTACTCACCCATTATATGGTAATCACCTTCATCAATTGTATCAGATAAACCAGCTAGATAAATTCGGATGCAATAACTGCTAATATTTGGCTTTATTACAGACGTTAAATTTTTATGGGGTTAGGAAGAAAATATGTACAATATACCATACAGAATATAATCTTGCAAAATTTAAAATAAAAAATCAAACTTTATATTAATTTCTTCAAAATACAATCTCTCTCTCACCGCAAGAATTGATCTGAAACAGAGCAAAGTGAGAACTGAACTTACAAATGAAGTTAGTTTTTTTTTTTTTTTTACAATTTGTAGATGATAAGAAAGCAGGGTAACAAGGCGCGTGAATCAAATACAAGTAATCCACCGGTTTCCCCACTTACCGAATCGAATCTGTTTCCCCCGTCGATCAAAGACTCGTAATCCAGTTGCTTGCGAACCCGACCCGCTATGACCCGGCATACAAGCATGGCCCGCCTTCCCCCTCCGCCTCCCGCACTCTCATGAGCCATTCCGCTGCCAGAAAATGTGCAAACGGCAGCAGCCCCTTTGCCGCCGTGGAAAGCCCATAAAATGTCGCTTCCGCCCACGCACGTGCCGCCGGGAGCGGTGGCGCCCAGGCAGTAAAATCTCATCATCTCATTCCCATCGGCTACGGACCGCGCGTGGTCCTCACCCCCGTCGCCGCCCACGGTGCTGCAGCTTGCCCTGCATTTCACCACCTCTCTGTATTCCTCGAACCGGGCTATAGTACGTGTCAAATTGTGGATCTTGAACACCATTTCGACCCGACTTGAGAAATGCTTGTCCCCCCAGCTGGTGTGGAATATTATCTCCACCACATTACGCGAGGCGTGGCCTTCGGGTAGCTCGGTGAGAGATGGAAAAAACGATGACTCGGTGATGCTGGGACGCGTCCTATCAGGGGGATGTAAACCGGGTTCTAGATTTTTCACGACGGGTCTTCTCGATGGCGGTGTCTGAGGTCGTCTCTTCTGTCGCTTGAGCATCTTGGATTTTGATTGTTTGGTGATTTCGACAACGTCTCTGAGATTCTGAACGCTGTTTTTGCAACTGGAAGAGTTGGACAACAAATGGGGGTGAGTTTTGGTGCTTGAACTCCGGTGGTGGACTACGTCGTCTAACGCTTTCGATTTGCAATGCAAAGATTTCATCCATTTAGTCGCCATCTCCGACCTAACTTTGAAAGAACGTACACAACTCTTTTACCTTTCACCGGACCCCCTCTAACTCACTCTCTCCACATATACATGTGTGTATATATATATATACACACACTAGTGTGTAAGCATATCACTGGTTATTAATGTTTTTGATACGATAATATGTAATTACTGCGTGATAGTGTGTGAAAAGTGGACGGAGGAGAGTTACAGTGGAAAAAGAATGCAATGCAGTAGACAAAGGCAATACCATATGGGATTTGGATCCAAATCCTACTATATGGGAACAACCGGACTGCGGAACTGTCAACTACGCGAGATTTACCAAAATGTCCTTGTGACTCTGCCTTGGAAGGCCGGTGCGTGTGCTTTGTGTATGTATACGTGTAATGTGCAATGATAGGTAAAATACAAATTTATCCTCTCACCGTAGGCTTGTTTACTTTTATCCCAAAGATTAAAAAAAAGGAAAAAATACAAGAAATATTTATATTTTATACTTATTTAATTTATTCAAAAAACTGTGGAATTCTTTTAATATATATTATTTAAATATTGATATAGAAAAACTTGAGCAGTATATCATATTTATATTCAGATGGCACACGTGTTAGATAAATGTGTGGAAAAGGACATCAATGGGAGAAGGGACCAAATAGCTGGCGATCTCCAAATTATACGATTTGATTGAGTACCTGATCATAATGTTGTGTGTTTCGTGGGTTTTGGAGGATTTATTACTTTCCAAAATTACATTTTTATCTCAATAATAAATATACAAAAGTAGGCATGATTTCCACGATTAGTTTAACTTAAAAATTGAAAACGAAACTTTGAAAATTAATTGATCTTCTGGAATTTGGTGAGCTTGAGATTGACATGGGGTTTCAAATATCCTTGTGAAGTTCATATATTTTCAGTCAAAAATTCCAAGGTAACCCTGGAATCACGGCTCGTGCTGACTGCTGATTCATTAAATATGTGGAAATTTAGAATAATAGGTCTCTGAGATCATAACACCTATTTATATTCGTGAGATAGTTAATCTCACCCATATTTACAATAAATAATAATAATTTTCATGGGTGACCCAAATAAGATATCTATATCACAAAATTGACCCGTAAAATAGTCATATATGAGTTTTTGTTAATTTAGAAACTAGTTTTTTTTATTGTGCAATAACACATTTGGCCATCTTTTTATTTATTTTTATTTTTATTTTTATCTAGTTTTATAATAAGTTGAGTGAAATGGTAGGCCAAAAACGTTAAAACCAATTGGTGGACACGTGAGTACGTACGTAACGAAGTCAACAAAATAAATGAGGTGCGAGCGACAGTTATCTATCTGTGAATGGAAATGGACTACACAATTTCGTGCATTTGAGGTAAATTGTGAATAAGTGACATGACTTATTTTTGATTTCTTTTTGACTCCTTTGTTCAACATAGTTATGCACTTAACTCAATGATATTATATATCTAATAATAACTATATTTTCAAAGTTCTAAACTCTTAAATTGTATCGTCGATTCGTCACAATCGTTGGTTGAATGTTAAAAGTTTTGACTTCACTATTTGCCACTGAATCAAACGATCAGCATTCATAATCCTTAAATTTCATCTCCATCTGCATTCATAAACCCTAGTTTCAGCGTTTGATTTAGAGATGAAATTATGGGTGTTGATTGTCCGATTTGAGGGCACAAAATGAATACATGTAGTTGGTTTTCAACTTTTAACACTCAACTAATGTCGGAGATGAAATTAGGACACAATCTAAAACTTGAAGAATATAATTAGTACACACAAAACTATGGAATATGAACAAACTTAAGAGATACATTATCCCTTAAAGTTTTTATTTCTCACTTAAACCATTGTTAAATTTAGCAACGGAAAAAGGAAACGGTTGCAATTTGGCCACGGCCATTATAATCCCGTGGTCACTTTTTAAAATTGCAAGGGATTTCAAAAAATTGTTGCTACGGACATCCGTTTTTATAGTGAAAAAACATTGAAGATATATCTAAGTCTAAGCTATCAATAAAATCATTCGTTTCAAAACGATGATTGGAGATATGACAAAGCAATGACAAACTATGGTATCATAGCCACGGTAGAACCTAGACAAGGAGTAGAACATGTCTCTGATATATCATATTAAGATTAAGAGTTGGACTTAACTCAACCTCAAAAGTTAGCTTAAAGGAGATTGTCCAAGTTCAAATATGCAACTCCTATGAATTTTATTTTGTTAGTTGTCCCAAATCGGTTGGATAAAATATCTGAGAGATTCATACATGGACTTAAACAATCCTCTCTCTTAAGCTAGCTTTTGGGGTTAAGTTAGGTCCAAGTTCCAATCTTAACATGGTATCAGAGCTCAGGTTCCACCGTTATGTGTTTGGCTACCCATAGTTGGGCCACCCGTTATGCTCATAATTGGGTCACTTCATGCACGCTCCATATGTTCATTCTTCGATGTGAGCGGTGTGTTTGTTGTCCCACATCGGTAAAATCTCTGGGAGTTGCATATATAGACTTGAACAATCCTT
This sequence comes from Primulina huaijiensis, assembly GCF_012295235.1. Lineage (NCBI taxonomy): Eukaryota > Viridiplantae > Streptophyta > Magnoliopsida > Lamiales > Gesneriaceae > Primulina > Primulina huaijiensis. The sequence goes on along the minus strand of NC_133312.1, from coordinate 3,510,165 downwards.
AACTCTTAAGCTAGTTTTTAAAGTTGAGTTCGAATCAAGTTTCAATTTTTAACATATTTAACCGACATGAAACAACTATCTTAACAAGTTATTCTCGACAAATCCTAATTTAAACTATTACTTTCGCTCTCAAATTATATAAATTTAAACAACAGGTAAGGCTAGTGGGCATTCAAGCTTAAAGACTGAGATCTGAATCATATCTCCATTGGGTTCGGTCCACACTGACACGCCACAAACCCCTCGCCTCGAACGAATTTCTCGTGCATGGAAAAAGATACCGTGAAGTGAATCCTTACTTCGTTGATAGTTGGAAATAGTATTTGTGAATGAGATTATTTTCGAAATTAATTAGCATCCGTACACTGCATTTGTATTACTCTTTATGAATCATTTATGAAATCCTGACAATGGAAATTTGATATATGTCATCATTCATGTTTGCTTGGTGAAGACAAATTAATACATTTTACATGGAGCCTACATGGATGTCTCAAGGTGGGTAGGCTTTCTCATATCGAGTAATGTTATATGTATGATCAGATTTATACAATAATTGTTATATCTTAAAAAAATTTATAAAAAATTTTATTTTCGATTCTCATTATACACTGAATACAAAATTTTACAATAGACTCTCTGTTTTTTTTAAAAAAATAAATAAAAAAATTAATGCTCTTTCTTGTTCTCGTTACTTATTTCCTTCTGTCATATCTTGTTTTTCTTTGAAAAAAACATATAACTTCTGTCGTATCTTGTTACTTATGAATGAATGTTAAATTCGATTCTAACATCTCATTCGGCCCCAAATTTTCTGGGAAAATTATATTTTTGTTGATCAAAAGATTATCGCACATTTAATTTCTAACTACTCTGTAGAAATTAGATATACGCGAGGAACTAAATCAATATTGTGTCATTTTATATTATATTATATCATATATTCAATTTGTTTGAAAATTTAAACACCTCACATTTTCAAAGCTGGTTGACATTTTATATATGATTAGATGAGGCGGATGTTCAACATAATGAGTTAATGCTCAATTTCTGTATTTAATTATGTGCAAGTAATTAAGGAGTGTAAAACAATCAAATCGAGTCAAATTTTTTTAGTAATATTTAAGTATCTAACTGAATATATTTGAGTTCGAGTTCAATTCGAATATCGAAAGTTATAAATTATTTAGCTCAAATTTCACTCGAAATGAAGTTTGAGTTTGAGTTCAATTCGAACTGCTCGAACTTATTCGTGAGCTATTCAAACTATTGTTCGAGTATTAAGATTCGAGAATAAAGATTTGAAAACTCGAAATATATTAATTCCTCGAAATGTATATATAATATGAATGAACTATAGGAAAAAAATAATTTGGTCTCGAAATTTTTCAAGCATGTTCGAATAGAATACGTGTAAATAAGATATTTATCGAACCGGTTCGAAAAGTTCACGAACCGACTCGATTCGTTTCATTCCAACTATCTTTTAAGACGTAGATGAATAGAAAAGTTGATCAGTTCATCCAAAAGTTTGATTTGCTTTAAAAAGGTTTAAAAGTTTCATGTTTAAAGAAGATTACTATAAACTTTCAGTGCGACCAAATAAACTTATCCCTTCAAATAATTTTATTTAAATTTTTATTTCGTAATTTTATCAAAATTTAATTGTTTTGAAATTGAGTGCACTCCATGTGTTCCACTTGCACACTACCTAATAAACTACACCTTTATCTTATATCTTTTACTATTAAAAAAAATGGGGATAAGAAATAAGAATAGCGGAATCTTTTATGGGAGTTTGAAATAGAAGAATAGAAAGAGAATGGAAACTGTGAAAGAAGAGAAAATGTGCATTAAAAAGCACTGAAATTTGAACTCAGTAAACTTCTGAATTCTGACATAAAAATTGGTACCAAAAGTTTGTTTTATATTAGGAAAATTGTCCGTCGTTTCATCAGAAATAGACAACATCGAAATACGCAAACTTGAAAGTATGCACCCTTCGGTTTTATGAAAAAATAATTCACATCTTCAAATGTGTTTGTATCAAATTAAGTGACATTACACATCTAATTCACGAATAATTAAATGCTCGGCTGTCTAAAGCGTCGTCTTTCGAATGATCACGAATTCACAAAACAACAAATTTTTTGGAATTTTTTTTACTTCAAAAGATTTAAATAATCGGGTCACTTTCTTGACACAGGAGTATGGGAGATTAATTTTCATTTCTTTGTTCTCGGCCATCCAGAAATTTAGTAATAAATAAAGCTCAATCATGGCCGGATTCTCTTAACTAAATAAAAATATCCTTTAGTAATATATTAAATATTGTAAATTTTCACATCAAAGTTTCTTTAAATTTGCAAAATATTTTTCTATCTTTGTTAATATAAGAATTAATGATAAATTTAAAGGTTGGAGTTGGGGTAAGGAGTTGTGGAGGCTTCGCTTTGCCAGCCTTTAGGCTCACGCCTGCAGAATCTATTGGAATACGGGAAATGGTATCTCTTGAAGTGAAAATATATAGGCAGGCATGCTTCATCTTATTTTTGCCACTTTTCATAACCTTTTTTCTACCCTTTATTTCGTATTTTCTCTTTATCTATTCCTTTTTTTTTTTTGAAGGATATCTATTCCTTTTTTAATCATAATAAATTCTAACAGTTAAAACTCATCTCAGTGTCCCTAACATATTTTGAGAAAACCGACAACTTTGTTACTCTTTTGTGGGCAAAATTCTAGTTTTTTTCCTAAATTTGAACAACATATATTTGAAAGTTTTCATCACTTCTATGCATGAAAATGTCTTGAAGGAAAATATAATTTCTTAATATAATAATTTAAATGATTTCTCTAATATTATATTTTCTTTGTTAATTTGATTGTGTAAAATATCTTATGAGATTTTGTCTTTCTAGATAATGAGATAATTATGCAAATGTTATGATTATAAAGTATCAATGTTCAAAAGAAGTTTTGTTCCTAATAAAACTCATACTTTCCTTGTACAATAGGTTTCCTAGTGGAGATAAACTCTAGGAGAGAGAAAGTCCATAAATAAGAGAAACAAAGACACTATTGGTGGCTGTCTCTCTCGACTAATTATTCAAGCACTTTTGCACGTCGTGGTTTTCAAAGAAAAACATCCCCAAGGACGTTGATGTTTGAAGAGTGATGTTGCACGTGTTGCCGTGATTGTTGGGGATATCTGCAGACAACACGCGTGCAAGTGTTGGCTGAAGATCGTTTTGTTGCTTCAAGTTTTTGACATCACATTTTTGCTTTCATATTTATGTTTTAGTGTTGTTGGTTATTTTAGAAAACTTTTATTTTCCAAACATGTTGAGGAAATTGATTTTAGTCATAATTAATATTGGTATTGTTTTCGTGTAAACTTATTGGTTTTATAGTGATTAATTTTTTCCCTGAAGCATTGCACAAATATTTATACATGTGCAAATTTAATCTTGATCATCATATTTATTTAAATTCAATTTGTGTTACAAACTTTAATATTCCGCTGCATGTTGTCTGAAATGTTGTAACATTTCGCACAACACTTAATTCTGATAAAACACAAATTTACAATCTTAGACTATTACTGTTAAATAAACTCACATTTATCAAGCAATATTCCTTACATGTCTCCCATATAATTTTTTTATGTTTTAAAACAAGAGATTCAAGGATTCTATATATACATTATACATGCTGGATTGGTCGATTGGACTGCATCTACATATTCTTGTTTCATTGGAACATATAATGTTGTTTTTGTTCCAGATCAATTTTGTTATATGAGTTTATACGTGAATAACTATGTGGTGTGAGTTCTCTATTAAATTAAGCTCAAATTTGAAGTGATCGATTAAAGTTTTGGCTGTTGAACTTTAATGTATCTGATAGGTTGTGGATCTTTGACGTATAGAGACAAAAGTGTAATTTTTATTTTTATAATGTAATAAAACATAAATATCATAAGATAATTGTTGGATCAAGAGATGACTCCCAAGGTTAGTAGCCGTTGGAATACACCAAGGAAATGCTAAGGGAGGTTAATGGCCATAACCGAAATTAGTTAGCAATAAACTTGGGGAAGGTATTCAGCTGGACGACTTACTGGTACCAGGGAGAAATCAGTTAAGAGACACTCCTTGCAGTCTGGAATAAGGGGGCGAGTAGAAAGGGGTGGGAAAAGAAACAATAGTACACAACAGAAGATAGAAAGGGAACTCATCAGCAGAGAGAGTGTATGCGTAGCGTGAGGAAGATTGAGAACATTTGAGAGGAGAGAATCTTTCTTGTGTGATTCAATTCTTGGCTATTCTTCTTTGCAATTGTAACTTTCGATTCTTGATTGATTAATAAAGTGAGTAGCGTGTTCTCCCGTGGACGTAGGCAATTCAAGCCGAACCACGTAATCCTCGCGTGAACTTTCTTGCTTTGCATGATAGAATGTTTGCTTGCGTTGGATCGAGTTGAGTGCGGTGTGAATCGTGAACACGAAAATCTTAACAAGTGGCGCCGTCCGTGGGAAAAGGGAGAAACGAAGCCATAAACACGAAGATCGAAAAGGATGAGTTCGATGAAACTTGATATCGAGAAGTTCTCTGGAAGCAATGACTTCGGGCTGTGGAGAATCAAGATGAAGGCCATATTAATACAACAGGGGCTGATAAAAGCACTAAAGGGAGAAGAAGCGATCCCAGGTGATTCAAAGGAGAAGATACAAATTCTTGCCAAAGCACAGAGTGCCATCATTCTATGTCTTGGTGATAAGCCCCTCAGGGAAGTGTCAAAAGAACCCTCTGCAGCAGCCATGTGGAACAAGCTGGAACACCTATACATGACGAAGTCTCTTGCCAACAGATTGTACATGAAGCAACGTCTATATTCTTTCAAGATCACAGAAGATAAAAGGGTTTCAACCCAAATAGATGAATTCATCAAGATCTTGGATGATCTTGAGAATATAGATGTGAAGTTGGAGGATGAAGACAAGGCACTGATATTATTAAACTCCCTCCCAAGCTCATACGAAAATCTTCGGGATGCCATGTTATATGGCAGAGAACAGACGATCTCCCTTGAAGAAGTTCAATCAGCAGTCCAATCCAAAGAATTACAAAAGAAGATTCAATCTAATGGACACATGCAAGGAGAAAGCCTTGCAATTCGAGGGAGAACTGATAAAAGGCCCTCAAGGACTGAAAGAAAACACTCAAGATCCAAAAGTAGAAATAAATATAGATGTTTTCAATGTCATAAGGAAGGGCATTTCAAAAGAAATTGCCCTGAAAGGAAGAAGCACTGGCAAGACAAATCAAGAGAAGGAGATGAAGCTGCAGTGGTATCTGATGGCTATGACTCAGCTGAAGTACTGGCAGTCACAGATCAGAGCCCTTGCAGTGATTGGATCCTTGATTCAGGGTGTTCATTTCACATGTGCCCCACCAGATCCTGGTTTGAGACATTTACCGAGGCAGAAGAAGGCTTAGTGTTGTTGGGAAATGATATATCATGCAAGGTGAAGGGCATTGGGACTATAAGACTCAAGATGCATGATGGAATGGAGAGATTACTGACTCAGGTAAGATTTGTCCCTGATCTCAAAAGAAATTTAATCTCATTGGGGACACTCGATTCAAATGGCTATAATTTTAAATCTGGAAATGGCATGCTAATAATTCAAAAAGGGTCATTAGTGGTCATGAAAGGACACAAAAGAAATTCTTTGTACATACTACAAGGCACCACAGTGATAGGCAGGTCCACTGTGGCACAAACCAACACTGATGCATCAAAATTGTGGCATCTAAGGCTAGGACACGTCAGTGAGCAAGGATTAATTCATTTATCCAAACAAAACTTGCTCTGTGGAGACCAGGTCCTAAACTTAGACATGTGTGAATCTTGCATCCTTGGAAAAGCTAAAAGGGTGAGTTTCAAAAGGGGAACTCATAATACAACCAGACCGTTTGAATATGTGCATTCTGATTTATGGGGTCCCTCAAGAAACCCAACACATGCTGGAGGAAGGTATTTCATGTCCATTGTTGATGATTTCTCAAGAAGGGTCTGGGTATTTGTGCTTAAAGCTAAAGATGAGGCACTAACCAAGTTCAAAGAGTGGCTCATTTTGACAGAAAACAAACTAGACTCGAAGCTAAAGTATCTTAGGACCGACAATGGACTAGAATTCATGTCTCAGCAGTTCAAAGACCTGTGCAAGTTAAAGGGGATCACAAGGCACCTGACAGTACCCGGCACTCCCCAACAAAATGGCTTGGCTGAAAGAATGAATCGCACCCTTCTTGAAAGAGTAAGATGTATGATGCTAAATGCTGGACTTCCAAAGGTTTTTTGGGGAGAAACCATTACCACTGCTTGTTACTTAATAAACAGATGCCCCTCCAGTGCCATCGGTTTCAAAACACCTATGGAACTCTGGAATAAAATCCCAGAAGATTACTCAAAATTAAGAGTATTTGGATGCCTTGCCTACGCTCACGTCAAACAAGATAAATTGGAACCAAGAGCAAGGAGATGCATTTTTATTGGCTACCCCGAAGGAGTAAAAGGTTACAAAGTCTGGAATCTAGAAAGCACCGGTACCAAGTGTTTCTATACAAGAGACATAACATTTGATGAGTCCAAAATGGGATACAAACTGAGACCCACCAGCACTGGACAGAATGAGCTGATAACCGATGGAGTACAAGTCGAGGTGGAGCCTCCAATAGACGTCACAACCAATGAGAATGAGACAAATCAAGACCAAGGTTTGGAGCAAAACGATCAAACACCTCAGACTGATCAAGATCTGAGATCATACAAGCTGGCAAGAGACAGACAAAGAAGGGAAATAAGACCCCCTGATAAGTTTGGTCAAGCCGATATGATCTACTATGCATTGGCTGTGGCAGAAAAGCTGGAACATGATGAACCAAGTTCATATAAAGAAGCTGTATCAGGGAAAGACAGTCAAAGGTGGATTAAGGCCATGAACGAAGAGATGACATCCTTGTGCACAAACAAAACCTGGAAGCTAGTGGACAGACCTAAGAATCAAAGAGTGGTCGGATGCAAATGGATATATAAAGTGAAGCAAGGCATGCCTGATGAAGAGAAGACTAGATACAAAGCACGCCTAGTTGCTAAAGGCTTCTCACAACAACAAGGAGTAGATTTCAATGAAATCTTCTCCCCTGTGGTTAAACACTCGTCCATCAGGCTGATACTAGCATTGACAGTACAATTAAACCTGGAACTTGAACAGCTTGATGTCAAGACTGCTTTCTTACATGGGGAACTGGAAGAAACTATCTATATGAATCAACCTGAAGGTTTTGTCACACCAGAAACCAGTGGTAAGGTGTGCCTACTGTCAAAGTCTCTTTATGGACTTAAGCAAAGCCCTAGACAATGGTATAAGAGATTTGATGAATTCATGTTGAACAATAGCTTTAGAAGATGTAGCTACGACAACTGTGTGTACATCTACAAGCAAGGAAATGAGATTAAAACTTACCTATTATTGTATGTTGATGATATGCTAGTTGCCAGCACAAGCAAGGTCTACATGGAAGCTATTAAACAACTTCTGAGTTCAGAATTTGACATGAAGCATCTAGGAGAAGCCAAACGAATCTTAGGGATGGAAATTGTGAGAGACAGAAAGGAAAACAAACTTTTCTTGTGCCAAAACTCATACTTTCACAAAGTCCTCCGAAGATTCAACATGCATGAATCCAAACCAGCTGGGATACCTCTGTCTCAATCACTAAAACTGTCCAAGGAACAATCCCCTGCTAATGAAGAGCAATTAAGAGACATGTCACACATCCCCTATGCCAGCGGAGTTGGAAGTATAATGTATGGAATGGTCTGTAGCAGACCAGATCTGTCTTATAGCATGAGTGTGGTGTCAAGATACATGGCTAATCCAGGTGAAGCTCACTGGCACGCTTTAAAGGGAGTGTTCAAATATTTGAAGGGATCCTCAAACGTTGGATTAATGTTTGAGAAAAAATGTAGCCTGGAAAATCCCATAGTGGGGTATGTAGACTCAGATTTTGCTGGAAACATAGACACAAGGAAATCCATGTCAGGCTTCACTTTCACTATGTATGGTACAGCAGTTAGTTGGAAAGCTAACTCACAATCCGTGGTAGCGCTGTCAACAACAGAGTCTGAATACATAGCCCTTACTGAAGGGATCAAGGAAGCACTATGGCTGAAAGGAATGGTGTCTGAGCTAGGTGTGAAACAAGACAAGGTTGTGGTGCATTGTGACAATCAAAGTGCAATACATCTGTCTAAACACCAAGTGTACCATGAAAGGTCCAAGCACATCGACGTAAAGCTGCATTTTGTAAAAGATATCATGTCAAAAGGAGAAGTCCAAGTAGAGAAGATTGATACAAAGGACAATCCAGCAGATATGATGACAAAACCACTGTCACAGAACAAGTTCGTGCACTGCATGAACCTGGTAAAGGCAGTAGCTTGGAACTAAGCAATAACAGGTAGGAGAACCGCCAACCTTGGAGTCAAGGTGGAGATTGTTGGATCAAGAGATGACTCCCAAGGTTAGTAGCCGTTGGAATACACCAAGGAAATGCTAAGGGAGGTTAATGGCCATAACCGAAATTAGTTAGCAATAAGCTTGGGGAAGGTATTCAGCTGGACGACTTACTGGTACCAGGGAGAAATCAGTTAAGAGACACTCCTTGCAGTCTGGAATAAGGGGACGAGTATAAAGGGGTGGGAAAAGAAACAATAGTACACAACAGAAGATAGAAAGGGAACTCATGAGCAGAGAGAGTGTATGCGTAGCGTGAGGAAGATTGAGAACATTTGAGAGGAGAGAATCTTTCTTGTGTGATTCAATTCTTGGCTATTCTTCTTTGCAATTGTAACTTTCGATTCTTGATTGATTAATAAAGTGAGTGGCGTGTTCTCCCGTGGACGTAGGCAATTCAAGCCGAACCACGTAATCCTCGCGTGAACTTTCTTGCTTTGCATGATAGAATGTTTGCTTGCGTTGGATCGAGTTGAGTGCGGTGTGAATCGTGAACACGAAAATCTTAACAATAATGATAAACATTAATTGTCTATATAATGGCTATTGTCCTGGATCGTGCTGATGACATTCTCTATTTTTCACCTTATTATAGAAAATAGATATGAAGAGAAACTGACTCTCAAATAAAGAACGAATAGATTTGAAAGATCATCATTTCCGTTATAATTTATAGTTTCATTCTTTGTTATTTAAAATGAGAATCCCGTGTTTATATGAATTTTCCCCAACATCCAAATCCTATGCTTCAAGATATGATGGATACACAATAATTTATGATTTAATGAGGGTTTTTATATAATTAATTTTATCGTATTTTATTTAGTAATACATGTATCTGATATTCGTAATTAACAATTAACAGTGTGGAAATATAATAACATTAATGAATTTCTAAAAAGTATCATCATTTCAAAGAAAGAAGAAAAGAAGGAAGGAAAAAATAAAAGGGTGAAAAAACTAATTAAATAATTAATAAAAAAAATAAATCTCTATCACTGACTTTTATGTTGGTCGAAAATTGAAAATATATTTTAGAAAATTAATATTGAAAGGTAGATTACGATCGAGTATTAAAAAATAGCACCAAAATAAATTCGATTAAAAATACTTTTAATTATACATTAACTACTATTTTGTTGCATAAAACGTTTGACTTTTCGATTTTAAATTTAAATCGGAAAATATCCCACCAATTATTTCTAATTATGTTCGAGGAGCTGGTATGGATTTTTATATCAATTAATTAATTACGCAGCCAAAGCAGACAAGAATCATGTACACAACAGGGAGCAGTAGGAGTCATCATTCGTGAATTGACTATTCCATTCAGTCTGCTGCGTCGATCTTAAATAGGTGGAAGAATTCAAAAAGATAGGAAACAAAGCATTTATTTAATTTTGTTTCGATTATATAATTTTAAAGTAATACGTTGGTCGAGATCTAATTGGCAGATGAGAGTATCGTTTGTGTCTCCGCCACCAAGTAATGTGGTTTTCTCTAGATGGATCCATCGCCCAATACGATTAAGAATACGAGTCACAATCATGATCTGAATTCAACAAACACGAAAGGGAATACAAATATGTTGATACGAATATGAATATGTTAATATGAATATGAATATGTTGTTATGAAAATGTTTAAGAAAATGTTTATGTTTAAAGTTTATGCCTTATCATAAAAATCTTAAATATCATTTTATCAGGATTAATAAAATAATAAATTAAAAAATGTATTATATTAATCACGAACATTTAAAATCCTCCATGTCTATCTATGATTGCAAAACTCAAGGGAAAAAAGGTCAATTTTACGAGACATATATTTTATTTGGATTGTTTATGAAAAAATATTATTTTTTATGTCAAAAGAATTGTTTTTTTTTAAATATAGGCACATGGTTAACTAAGAGACTTACTCTGTAAAAATTAACAAGAATCATTCAATGATTGCGACACCAAAAAATACCTTAACCATAATCTAATCAGCGTTTCTTTGGCGAAATTGAACATTTCAGTGATATATGAATCAAAATAATCGAAATTGAGAAGTTATTGTACAAAAATAAAAAAGCCGAAAAGTTAATGGATCAAAATAAAAATTAAAAAAAATACAATTTATCGGACCACAAATTATTTTCCCGAATAATATTATTCATAATTAATTAACATAATATTTATATATCCCTATCAAAAAATAAAAATATATAATCTATATCACGAAAATATATGTGGAGGAGCGCATGATAATAATAATAATAATAATATATAACAGAAATTGTATTTTATAACTGAGCAGTGCAATGATAGCCAAAGTTTTGTTTTTATTGTAAGCTGTGCTAGCTGCTTGGTGAATTTTTCAGCTTCCCATGCAATGAGATACCTATCAAATTTATTTCAAATTTGTCTAACATGCAGTCTGCCATTAATCTTACAACATAGCCTATACGTACTTTTAATTTTCTGTCTCCCTATAAAAATACAGTAATAATAATAATAATAATATTTTAAGAGGTAACTTTTGAGACACGGAGTAATTAATGCAATTTAGGATTTGGGAATCGAATGGTTAGTTGACTTAATTAAGTGCCATCTTCTCCAATTAATGCACAAATTATTTACTGCAAAATAAGACTTCACATTTGCATAGGCAGAGGGAGGAAGATGGCCGAGAGCGACACTATTTTCAAAGAACGACTATTGTTATTTTTCTAATTCATTTATGTCGAAAATCTAAATTTATATGTTATATTGTCTTATCGAACTTTTTATGTTTTGAGTTTTGATCCTATTTATAACACCTACCATGGTATTATATATGCGACGACGTTGCATGGACGATCGTGCAAATCTTGGCATTAGTGGCGTAAATTGACAGGAATGGTTAGATCAAGCTCGGTAAACCTAGTTTTCTTATTTGTACCAAGAGCCAACCTAATCGGGCTAGGTCATTATTTTGATAATTAATTTTTTTTATATAAAAAAACTATATTACTTACATGCCCTCGGGGTCTGGGCTTTCAACCGGCGTCAAGCATTATGGGTAGGGCTTATGAATTGTACTAAATTGTTAGGCCTGATTCATCTGACCTGTTAATAATTGGGCCAAAAGCCAGACTCATTTATTTGAAATGTTATTCTACACGTAATTTAAATTATTGAATTGAGTTAATACATACGTTCAAGATGTGAACAAGAAAATGCATAATGTTCTTGAGAGAGTATCCGAGTTGGTGGAATACGTGAGCGTTTGACTAATAGTCAGGAGTTCGATTCCTCTTACCAACACCTTCTTGAACGAGCTTGTCACATATGGTTTGTGTAATGTGGTTTACCTGACTAATGTGGCTTGTAAGATATTGTTTTAGTTCGATAGTTTACTTACCGCACACTGAATAATAACTGATGCATGTTTCCATGTCATTAAAAAAAAGAACGTGAATAATGTATCCCAATTCTTTTAAATATTTTCGAACTCGAGTAATACATGTGGACGCTTAAAAATGAGCAAGCTCGTGTAATTCATATCCAACTCACATTTCACATGTATTAAATGAGATATACTCATTTTCCAATATCTTAGGAAATTAATTTTCTAACATTTAAAATTTCTCATTATTTTCACTAACATATTTGATTTGGTGTCGTTGAACTACCAAACTTAAATTCCTATTATCTAAATAAAATATGAGTTTAATGGTGGATAGGATATGATCAAATCTACAGGAAACATGAAATTTGTTTCTTTCGAGGAAAGATAATAATAAAAAAGGGTTTATTTGATTAGAAATAAATAATTACTACAACTAATTTAGCATGCAAGAAGGAATAAACAATCAAGAAGAATAACTATGAAATGTAAAATTTAATATTACCAAACTCTGATTCAAGGGGTTTTCCCTATTCAACTGTATCACTGTTCATCGGTTAATATATTATTTTTTCATGCAGTTACAAGCAATTAACTTTAGAATTATATGAATAGCCGCTAAAATCTTTGTGTTTTCCTAATTTAATTGGTGAAGCCCACCATCTAGTCAAAACTTATTAATAATCAACTGGACACGATAGTGTTCCATATTGATTAAAAATAGCATTTTCGTTTTGTGAAAACAGTTAACCCTAAAATCTAACAATCGAGATAACTGTAATTTATAAATTTTTTTTCGTCAATTTATTTAGACTAAATATGCTATGATAGCACAACACATCAAATCTATCGCTACTCATGTACCAATCGTTAATAACAAATACGGATCTAGACATGTCAAAACGGGCTGGCGGGACGGGCTTTTAAATGGCCAACCCAGCCCAACCAACCTTGGGCCGCGGGTTAGGCTGGCCGACCCGCTTATTTTTTTAAGAAAAAAATTCTACACAGTATCACAGTAAACATAGAAGAAAAATATACTTCAGTCAAATAGTTTCATAAAATACTTAAAAATATTGAAATAAGAAGTTAAGAAAGCATACAACATAATGCATAAAAGGTAAAGTGTTTAAACAAAACATGAAGAAATTAAACAAATACTATAAAGTCAATTCTCATTAAATTCTATTCAATCTTGATCNCCTTATTTTTCTCTTGCGCCTCGCCTCCATCACTCACTCTGGTAAAATCTGAATCTCTATGCTAATGTAGAAGATCAAGATTGANCTATATAAAACTTAAAAATATAAAATTCTACTCTTATTTGGCAGGCCAGCCTGTCCCGTTTAGGCCCGCCCTGTCTTGGCCCGCAACCCAAACGGGTTAAGTCCGTTTGGCCCGCCTCCAAATGGTCTGCCATTTTATCAACTCAACCCGCTCAATTTTTACAGCAGGACGGGGCTGGCCCGACGGGCCTAACCCAATTTGACAAGTCTATACGGATCACTGAATTCATGGATAGCAGTAGGAAATTATTTGTCAAATTAAATTGTCAGATTAACTGACATATAACTTTCATATAAATAAATCAACAAATACTTGAACAAATAAGAATACTAAATCAAAGCTCAAAAAAGCCTCACAATACTAAAATTGAAATAATAGAAATATCTTTTGAATCAGAAATAAAAACTTAGACTATAATTCTAGAGAAGATATGAAAAATTCATATGCCTCATTGTGTTTCACGTTGAAGAGAGTGAAGGAGAAGAGAGAATTATCCTTTAATTGTGTGCCTCCTTCTTTTCCATTGAGTTACTTGAGCTCGAAAAACTCAATTTCGATTTTTTTTTATTTTTAAATATAATTAATATATATACACACACACAAGTAGCTCGCGTACTCGAAGAGACTCAGATAATACTCTCGAGCTCGGCTCGATTACGGTCTCAAGCTACTCAAGCTCAGTCAAACCGAACATGAGTCAAGCTACTCACGAGTAACTCAACTCATTTTCACCTTTAACTCAAAATACATCTAAAGACAAATTTTTTTATCAATCTATACCAAGTCCATTAAATCAATCGAGTACTAATAAATTTCTACAGTTAGAGATGATAAATTATATGATAAGAATTACCACTTGTAGGGGGGAATAGCTAGTTTTACTATTTGTAGGTGTTGGATTAATGTTTTCTTAAACATAAGAAAGGAAAAAATATATATTATGCCATCAAAATATCCGGAGCACGCCATGTACATAATTTCGACACCATCCTTTTAAGAATCACCGGCCCACTCTACAACATGTGATATTTTGCCTAGCTTGTTCGAAAATTATCTACAGAGTTGAGCAATTTCGCTTTGTATTGTATTTTATACTCGAATTATATATGTGAAGTTCTTTTTCAATAAATGAATATGGGCCGGATTTTGGTGATGGACAAATGTGGCGATTGGGACTAGACTTTTTGTGCAAAAGACTTTGAACTCAGTGAGTCTGTATTTTAGATTCATTTTATATATTTTGACATAAATAATTTTATGGAACGATTTTAAGGGACTCAAAGTTACGGGTTGAATTATTTATGAATCCATAGTTTTTATGTTATTAAATAATATCATTAAAGTATATCAGGTTTATGAAGTACTTCAAATTTTATAATACTTTGTATTAATTAATTATTAAAAATTCAGAGTAAGATAATTGTATTCGATTCTGATCAGATGTGAAAATTGTTGATAAGTATATTTTGACAAAATAATATGAGAAATTAACATTATAAGCTCGATTTTACTATCCATCTTCAATCAGTCACAACCCGTGGGATATATGACCATATAATTAAGTTGCTGAAACTAAACGTTGCAAGTTATGCTTTACTTCTAACATCTAACACATACCTAAAAATGGCTACTATCCGAAAAGGTTAGTAAACGCCGTTTAGAGTAGATCGTCGTGGATATCAGCTTCTCAAGGAGTTGAAAATATTACAAATATCTCATATTGATATATTAAACTAATAAAGATTGACTCATAAACTCGAGAAAATCATATCACTTGATAAATAAGCCTCGTTCATCTCATTTTTAGGAGTCTGTCTGGCTTAAACTAGCCTTCCTATCACTGTGTCTGCATTAACGACCGGATAATAAAAGATTTGGACAGGTTGACATTAGATCAAGAATCAATGTCTCTAGCTAACACTTGTTTAATCACAGTCAACTTGAAAGAAATTAAAGGAGAGGATAATGGTGCATTTTCATGGGTTCACCTAACATGTCCTAGGCTATGCATCCCAAACCTAGAAACAACCAACCACAACTACCTATTACAATCTCAATAATACAATCAATCATCTCAAAGTTTACATTTTTAAAAAAAAAAAAAATTATGGGACATCATTATTTAATTTCTTTCAACCTTTATAATTTATTATTATTTACCTTTTCCAAAATCATACCTTACAAATATACATTTCGACAAGTTTCATTCATGCATACTGGTTTTTCATCCATTTTCTTCTTTTTTAAGATACTACACAATCGATCCGATAAAAAAATATATTATACAGAAGAAATAACTAATATTTATAAATTATATTGTATGTACACATAACACGTATGTCAGGTCGTTAGTTCTATATGATAGTTCCACATGACAGTGTATCAAGATAATTCAAGCAAGAATGCATGTTCCACCTTACAAAAAGTATGTCTAAATCTCAATTGTTATTTTTTTTTTAATGAAAATCTTTTCATGATGGATTATTGTTGACATAAAGGACTTTGAATTTAGCCACTAAATTGATTATATGGGTCTATGCACATGTTATGTTGGAGATTTTTTTTGGAGATTAAAGTTTGAAAAGATTGCTTGAAATCAAGTTTAAGATGCTTCGAGAGTAGAAGACATTAAGAAAAGTGGGGACTCACTTGTTTCATTGAGTTGGTTTCCAATTGGTGATTATCTGCCAATGGATGCTTGAGGTTTCTTGCTATGTACTACAGAAACATGGACTTGATAGTTAGGTGTGATATTAATTTAACCTATGCATTATTATTTACCATATACCATCACATATATAACTCATTATATATTTTCATTTAATATGATGCAAAATTTTATTTGCTTCTTGGAATTAATTGTATTGGAGGAT
This sequence comes from Primulina huaijiensis, assembly GCF_012295235.1. Lineage (NCBI taxonomy): Eukaryota > Viridiplantae > Streptophyta > Magnoliopsida > Lamiales > Gesneriaceae > Primulina > Primulina huaijiensis. Next base: position 3,494,046 of record NC_133312.1, on the reverse strand, counting down.
TTGGAATTAAATAAAAAAAATAGCTAATTTTATATATAAACAAAAACGAGTCAGGAAGAAAAAATATGAAAGTATTATATAAACTATGATTAACCTGGAATGATGGAAAAATGAACTGAGGCCGAATGCAGTAATTTGCCTTTTGTGCGAAGCAAATATTAATTAGAACTGACTAAAAATTAATTTTTCTTTTCATTATTAAATTCTTGTTTTCGGGATGTTCTACATCTTAATTATTTCAGGGAACTGAATGCTCAAGGCATGCAGAACACAAAGATTAATTATTTCACGATTCTCAGATATTTGAATGTCAAAGAAAGTATTTTCGGATAATGTAACAAGAGAAATTTGTTTGAGTAAATGTCCATCAAGTTAACTTGTTGTTTGAACTTTACTGTCTCTTATATAAATAAAATCTTTATTTTAATAGTATTTTACAGTTTTATCAAATTATAACATTTACTTTATATGTATATCCATGAAAATTGCATAGATAAAGCTCATGCATGATTATACAATAAGTTTTCTGCATATCAAGGTAAGATAAAGAAACTCATTAGAAAGCGTAATGTATGTTTTAAATTGGTTCTTAGTTGATTCAGTCACCTAAAATAAGGATCAATGTCGCTAAAGCTTGAGACTAATATTTGTTATATAAACTTGATTTGCTCCTTAAATTTGAGAAAATTGTATTTCAACAAAATTTAATTCCAATTAATTAATATTATCCATTAACGATGAATATGGTCATAAAATAATTATAATCAGAGTTCAATAATCAATATAACATGTCATAGTCAATAATCTTTTTGTTTTGTGACTAAAAGAGGGTGAAAACACCGACCACATGAAGAAGCAAGATCCGAAGTTAACTCCTTTAAAATGCAATTAAAGACTAATTATTTATCTGTTAGTCACTTAGCTGCCCACATGCAATTATATATTAAAACTAAGAATATATATTTATCAAATAAACTTTACAGGATATGTCAACCTGAATTTAATCTATCAGCAGATGTGGCCATACAACATTATCTTCATCCGTCTGTATTTGTATAAAGTTATTAGTGATAAAAGTCACATATTAATGTCGTAAATGTTGATTTTTGAAAAATCGACTTTTGAAACTTATTTAACGATTTTTTAAATAGACATATTTTTTTGTAAATATTTATTTGTATGTAAGTTAGTTGAAATATAAATAAATTTAATTTAATGTCACATTGAAAAGACGAAATCGATTTATTACACAACATGTCTCAATTATAATAAATAGTACGCATATAAGTTGTTCAGAGTTAATACTCTATTCAAAAACAGTATAATATTTTAAATATTGTTTTTTTTTCTTTGATACAGTTGGTAAGATGCTACGGACAACATGGGAATTCCACAAAATATCTCAGAAATTGCGAGACAACTTTGTAAGTTGTCACGTCTCGTGACTTATTTAGTTATATACAAAAATGGTGTCCCTCTATTGGTTGTCACGTCCCGTGAGAGCCCAGCCAAATAAATAAATAAATAAATTTAATTTATTATTCACCCGTTTTCATGATTTTGGAAATCTAACCAATTAGCAGGATGAATCCAAAAGTTCAAGCCTAAACAAATTAATTAACTAAATTTATTATTCATGATTTTGGAAATCTAACCGATTAGCGGGATGAATTCAAAAGTTCTCACAAATAATATCAACTTAAAATCATAATGTCAAAACATCTATCGACGAGAGAAAGACACGAGTTCGATATCAGATGATAACGTAAAAACTTTGTATCCATACAATAAAAAAATCATATCGAGAAAAAAAACATGACGAACATCGTTGTTTGAGTTGTTGAGCCTAACCTTCCGACAAGTACATATGTATCTAGATGTCCCCGATTGAATCCATCTCCGACTGACATGAAATCACTATTGTTTAATTGAGGCATCTTCTTTTAAACACAAGACCCACCACAATTGCTTATAACATCTCTCCTAAGCCTCACATCAAGTTGAAAAATCTAATACACCAAATCTTTTGTATTTTATCAAAACAAAACATGAGGCCCGTCTTACTATTGTAATTATTAGGGCTAAACAGGAATGTGGGAAACACTGAATTTTTTTGTATTTTTTGTGATAACGCAAGAGATTTGGGGGAAAATAAATAATAATAAAAAGAAGTGCATGCATGTTCCCTTACATGTGGTTAATTGTGAAAGGGAGATTTGATGTTCCTTGTTTCCTATAAAGTGCTGTATTTTATGTATGTTGTTATAACAAAGATGTATGAAGAATTGTGATTGGGGTTAATTGGTACTTATTGTGGGCTTTTTAAGTGCTAGAGAATCACTTGAGACACACTTTATTTCAATCACATGGATTAATTAAGTTCTTATTGTTGTTTGCACATCAAGTTTCATTAGGGCTAGGATGTTTTGTTTTTTCACATCCTAAAACAATAGGCTTGTTTGGTTTTATATATATCTATTATATATATAAATATGTGACTTTATATGTGAATTTCCTTTTATCTCCTTATTAATTTCTTGCTTTACATTAATTGCTTATTTTAAATGTGTCTTTTCTTTCTTTTTATTCATATTTTACATATGTGTGATTATTAGTATTTAATTTTTTATGTCTACCCAAATTATAATATGTTATTTTTATCCAATAATATCTTTTCATTATGTAAAAATTGTATTTTGTTTTTTTATGCGTACCGACATTATAATATGTTATTTTCAATCCAATGATTTAGATTTTTTATTTATCTTTTTATTATGTAAATTAAATTAATTAAAGTTTAAAAATAACTCATTATCGAATTGTGAATTTTCTTTGGTGTCTTATTAATTTTTTTCATGTCCTCATGTGATAGTTTGCTAGAATTTATTTAAATTAAAATTTTTTGCAACCGAAATTTTTTTGCGTTTTATATTTATAAATTATTTAAATAAAATACGGTAAAAGATCGTTGTGATTTGAGTCGTCAGTTTGGGTTAGGTCTGTCGCTTTGGCCTGTACTGCCAAACAATTTAAGTGAGTTGGGTTGAAATTTTGTCGACTCATTTAAAGGTGAGCCTAAATGAGCTTGCACGAAATGAGCTTGCACGAGTTTATATTAAATACCTATACATCTAATATTTTCAATTTTCAATCATTAATTCTTGATATAAAATGGAAAATATCAGTTTGATTTCAAATTGTGATGTTACTATCTTGTCCAAAAATTGTGGGTTGTTGAGATATTTTGACAGTCACTCAAAATTGAGTGTCAAAGTTGACATTTGAGATATTCCTGACAATATGTTTGTCAACATATTATTTTTAAGTTAATTTTATCAGTATCGTGAGGGGTAAATATGTTTATAATAATATAGAAATATTATCATCTCTTTAAATTAATATTCACTTTCATGTTTGACATATTATGGGTCTTGGTAAAATGAGGAATAATAAATTCAAACAAACGAATACACAAAAGTCTAAGGCGAAACCAGAGTTATATGGTAGCGGAAATTAATATATAAATTTTTAGTGAATTTATCGATGTTAAGATGTATAACAAATCTTATATCATAATATATAAAATTTCAACCTTATAAATGAAATAAATCAAATATATATGAATTATACAAAATTTTATTACCTATACAGTCAAGTAATTTATTATAATTGTATTTTATTCTACAAGAATTCTGTTCAAACTCAGTGATTGTGGATTTAACACCTATTAAATCAGCAAACTAAAGAGCATGTCAATTAACTCTAATTGAGTAATAACATATTCTTGAATTTCTTAATTAATTTTTTATCTTGATAATTTGTTTCATTTAATATTTTAAATTATAAGACACCATTACTATCAGGCATGCTTATCGGTTCCACCGGACCGGTTTCGGACTGGTTCCTACCGGTTCTGGGTCCGGTGAACTTGGAACCGGTCCGAACCGATTAGGAACCGGTTCCGAACCGGTTCCGGTTCCAAGTTCAAATACTTGGAACCAATCCAAACCAATACCGGTTCGGCTTCTAATAAACCGGTTCCGGTTCGGTTCAAACCGGTTCCGAACTCTAATTTATTCTATTTTACTATATAATTAAAATTAGTCATATTAATGGAGAATTTTTTATTTAGAATTTTGATTGCAAATAATTATGATTACATAAAAAAATTTTAACAGAATAACTTAAACATTTATTTTTACAATTGTTAATCTAAAATTCATCACGATTTATTAAAATATATTTAGAATATTCTGGATCTTCGTCGGAACTTGAGCTTTGGAATTCGTCGATCGCGCCAGAGGTCCTATTCTTTTTTTCTGCTGCAAACCAATCTTGTAGGCACGTTAGCATGGAAAGTGTTTCTGGCTTTAAATTAGTTCTTTGGTCACCAATGATTCTTCCACATACTGAAAATGCTGATTCGGAAGCTACACTTGAACTTTGAATGGGTAGGACATCTCTTGCAATTGCAGATAACACTGGATAAAGTTTAGAATTTACTTTCCACCAATCAAGAACATCGAAATTATCCGTAGTCTCAATATATTGACTTAGATAAATTTGGATCTCATTGTAATTCGTTGTTGTCACCGATTTTCCTTTGAACTTTTGTCGTTTCAAACTTTGAAAGAAGTTCAGTGCTCCACTTTTGCTCTTATATGTCGGCATCTCCTCCGACTGCGCACTCGGTTCATCACATTGTTCACTAGCATACAAATCAAACAATTCTTGGAGAGAATGCATGATTGACTTCTTTTGATCGTCAACATTCTTTCCAAGAAATTTAGCATAATATTCAAAAAAACACGTCTAATCGTCCTTGATTTTGAGTAGGATCAAGTAATGTTGCTAAACCATGCACAATTGGTATAGTTTCCCAATATTTTAAAATTTTGTTTTCCATATTTGCAACAAAATCACGCATAATAGAATCATCGCGATATTCAATAAATTTATAAAACATATTGAAAAGCAAAGGTAGAAATATGGTTGAAGTAGGGTAGTTAATGTCAGAAAATTTTTCGGTTGCTTCTTTAAAAATTTCTAACAAAGAAACACATTTACTCAAAATATTCCAATCATCGTCTGTTAGCATTAAAGCTTGTGTTGTAATATTATTATAATACGGAGTAACTAAATCTTGAAAACGTAATAAAGTATGAAGCAAGTGATATAAAGAATTCCATCTAGTTTCAATAGGAAGAGGAAATTTTTTAAATTTAATTCCTGTTGATTCGACTAGTGCTTTCCAGTCACGTCCATATCTTCTTTCACGTAATAATTTCCCACATAATTTGAATTTTTCTATAACAGTGGACATTTGTTTATCACAAGCACATTTAACACATAAGTTGATAATATGACACGCACATCTAACATGAAGCAAATTACCTTCTAAAATTGGTTTTAGTGAATCTTTAAGATATTTAATTGCAAGAGTATTGGCACTCGCATTATCTAACGTTATCGACATTATTTTATTTTGTATGCCATAAATCTTAACAACATTTAAAACATATCTAGCTATAGTGTATGCGTTGTGAGACGATTCTAAATGATCTAGCGCTAAAATTCTTTTTTGCATTGTCCAAGTTTCGTCAATCCAATGACATGTAACAACAAGATATGATTCATATTTTAAATTAGTCCAAATATCAGTTGTCAAACTAACTCTACAAGAAATATTTGAAAGATGCGATTTTAGTGTTTCTTTATATTCTTTGTAAAAATCAAAACAATATTTTTTAAGTGTGTGCCTAGAAATATTATGAAAACCAGGTTGAATAGTACTAGTAAATTCAACAAAACCTTCTTGTTCAGCTATTATAAAAGGTTGACAACATTTGGTAACAAACTTTACGATAGCTTTCCGAGAAATTTCTTTTGTAATTGTAAAAGCTTTACCACTAAAAGGATTAATTTGTTGTTGTATTGGTTCCCTACCAAATGGTTGTAGCGTATCAGGGTCAAGTTTATGTACCTTAACTAAATGTTTTTTCAAAGTACCGGTACCACCGGAACCACCACCCGTTTTGTAAGAATACCTCGTTTTGCAAATTTTACAAACGGCAAAAGAGTTATTCGTACCTTGTTGTTCAATATCAAAGTGATCCCAAACTTTGCTTCGCTTTGCACGGGCTGTCGTCGTGCTCGTTGACATTGTGTTGCTTGCTCGAGTAGACGATGGCGTCCCTACATCTTTGTTGGGGAGTTCCATGGCTTCTTCATCCTCGTGACCAGGTTCAACTTCATCAAAGTCGGGAATGTAGCCAAAATGTTCACCAAAATCGGGAGCGTATTCGTCACGACCACCACGACGGTTTGAAGACGATGCCATTGAAATTCGAATATTTGTATGAGTAAATTGCGAAATATTAAATAAATAACAATAAAAATAATATGGATTATAGATAAAATTATAACACAATTATTGAATATATTTGGAGAAATGATAGCAAAGAAATATATTGATTGTAGAGAAATGAGAAGTTGAGAGAAAATTGATATGTGAAATATGAAAAATGACTTGTATTTATAGGTGATTTTGAGGGTTAAAAAGTAAATATATATTTGCAATTTGACCCCCAAAATTGGGGGCCAAATTTAAAAAAAAAAAATTTAAACCATTTCAGTAGCCGTTGAAAAACGGCTACTGAAATGTTGGCTGCTGCAAATGTGCAGCCTTGGGCCAACGGCTGCATTTTTAGCCGTTGGCCCAAATGCCTTTTTTTTTTAAAAAAAAATCGATTGTCGGTTCCTGGTCCGGTTCCGGGTACGGTTCCGGGTCGGTTCCGGATACGTCCCGGAACCGGTTTGGAACCGGATCCGGAACCGGATGAACCGGTTCAGAAAATACTGAACCGGTTCAACCCACAAATTAATGGATTGTGTTTGGTTTCGGGTCCGGTTCTCACATACCGGATCCGGTTCCGGGCTTACCGGATCAGTTCCGGGTCGGTTCCGGCCCGAACCGGTCCGTTAAGCATGCCTGATGACTATAACTAAAAACACATTTTTTTTAAATGTTCATAAGGACTCAATCACTAACTCATATGGAAAAACATTTATCGACATACTATATTGAAAACATTCTAATTAATTCAGCGCATTTGCTGAAAGTTTTATAATTAATTAAGAAAAATTCATTTATAATAATCATATTTAATCTTTTTGGGCTAACACCATTTATTTTATAAGATATTCATCGTAATTCTTTATTTGTATGTTAATCTTTAAATCTGAATTATGATGTATATTGTTTTTCTAAAAGTTCTTAAATAATGATTTAATACATTTATTAGACACTTCCATATTAACATTTTAAAATATATTAATTTTATATTGTATGCGTGCAACACTTCTAATCATTTCAATAAAATTTCTAAAAATGAATTAGGTAGAACATAAAAAATTACACAATTAATCAAAAGACAGAAAA